>NC_092170.1:34259667-34272167 GCF_045791955.1 Oncorhynchus clarkii lewisi
TTGGGCTGCGGTACGTTGGGCTGCGGTACGTTGGGCTGCGGTACATTGTACAGTATTTGTTTGAAAAATGCATCTGGACACAGCAACATCTTTTTTGTTTCTCCTGGCTGCCAATTCCTGATCTTTTGAGAACATTGAGTAATTTAAGGGGTGGCCTGAAACACCTGAGAGGAATGGCAGCTAGAGGACTACATCAGCTCTGAGGCAGAGGGCTCTTAGTGAGGACGACTGGCTAATATTCTGAACTTTGTGTGGTGATCAATCTGGAGCCCAGAGCTGCTGAGGCATCAGCCAAATGGCTGCTACACAGACGGGACGAGGAGAAGTCCAGAGGCTATAAGACTCAGGCTGGTTCCCTGACTTGACCTCTACAAGATCATCAGCAGACTCCAACATCATCTACAATCCTTTGTCCAGCTCCCTTCACTCAAGCCATGAACTGACCCTCTCCATCTTCAGAGGACGCAGCTTGGCCTCGATTGGTTGACCTGTTATGATATATTGCTTCTTTGGTTTTTTTTGCTCTTGAAGTGCTTTGAGATTCGATGAAAAGCGATACATAAATGTAATAAATGATTAGTTGTATTATTATTACTGTACTGTATTGTAGTTTGTGTTGTATTGTATTTAGTGTATTGTAGTGTATTGTAGAGTATTATGCTGTATTGTAGTGTATTGTAACGTGTTGTGCTGTATTTTTGTGTATTTTATTGTGCTGTATTGTAGTGTATTGTATTATAGTGTAGTGTATTGTATTGTATTGTCGTGGATTGTAGTGTTGTTTATTTTTGTATTGCACTGTAGTGTAGGGTGCTGTATTGTACTGTATTGTAGTTTATTGCTCTGTATTGTACAGTATTGTGATCTATTGTACTGTATTGTGCTGTATTGTAGTGTAGTGTATTGTGCTGTATTGTAGTGTATTTTATTGTAGTGTATTGTACTGTAGTGTATTGCACTGTAGTGTATTGTAGTTTATTGCACTGTAGTGTACTGTATTGAGCTGTATTGTAGTGTATTGTAGTGTACTGTATTGTACTGCAGTGTAGTGTATGGTGATGTATTGCACTGTATTGTATTGTATTGTAATGAATTGTGTGGTGTTGTATTGTAGTGTTATGTGTGGTGTTGTATTGTAATGAATTGTGTGGTGTTGTATTGTAGTGAATTGTATTGTGCTGTGCTGTATTGTAGTGTATTATGCTGTAGTGTAGTGCATTGTGCTGTATTGTGCTGTATTGTAGTGTAGTGTATTGTGCTGTATTGTAGTGTATTGTGCTGTATTGTAGTGTATTGTGCTGTATTGTAGTGCATTGTACTGTATTGTAGTGTATTGTGCTGTAGTGTAGTGTATTGTGCTGTATTGTAGTGTATTGTGCTGTATTGTAGTGCATTGTACTGTATTGTAGTGTATTGTGCTGTAGTGTAGTGTATTGTGCTGTATTGTAGTGTAGTGTAGGGTAGTGTATTGTGCTGTATTGTAGTGTAGTGTATTGTGCTGTATTGTAGTGTATTGTATTGTGCTGTATTGTAGTGTATTGTGCAGTGTAGTGTGCTGTAGTGTAGTGTAGTGTGCTGTAGTGTAGTGTGCTGTATTGTAGTGTATTGTGCTGTATTGTAGTGCATTGTACTGTATTGTAGTGTATTTTGCTGTAGTGTAGTGTATTGTGCTGTATTGTAGTGTAGTGTAGTGTAGTGTATTGTGCTGTATTGTAGTGTAGTGTATTGTGCTGTATTGTAGTGTAGTGTATTGCGCTGTATTGTACTGCATTGTAGTGTGCTGTATTGTAGTTTATGGTGCTGTATTGTAGTGTAGTGTATTGTGCTGTATTGTAGTGTAGTGTATTGTGCTGTATTGTAGTGTAGTGTATTGTGCTGTAGTGTAGTGTAGTGTATTCTGCTGTATTGTAGTGTATTGTAGTGTACTGTATTGTAGTGTAGTGTACGGTGATGTATTGTGCTGTAGTTTATTGTGCTGTATTGTAGAGTATTGTATTGCACTATTGTATTGTAATGAATTGTGTGGTGTTGTACTGTATTGTAGTGTATTGTGCTGTATTGTAGTGTATTGCACCTTATTGTAGTGTATTGTAGTGTATTGTGCTGTATTGTAGTTTATTGCACTGTATTGTAGTGTATTGTAGTTTATTGTGCTGTATTATATTGTAGTGTATTGTGTTGTAGTGCATTGTACTGTATTGTAGTTTATTGTGCTGTATTGTATTGTAGTGTATTGTGCTTTATTGTAGTGTTTTATACTGTATTGCAGTGTATTGTAGTGTAGTGTAGTGTGCTGTGTTGTATTGTATTGTATTGTTGTAGTGTATTCTAGTGTTTTGTACTGTAGTGGTTTGTACTGTATTGTATTGCATTGTGCTGTATTATAGAATATTGTATTGTACTGTATTGTAGTTTATTATGTTGTATTGTAGTGTATTGTAGTTTATTATGTTGTATTGTAGTGTATTGTAGTTTATTGCGCTGTAATGTATTGTAGTTTATAGTGTTGTATTGCAGTGTATTGTATTGCACTGTATTGTAGTGTATTGTATGGTGCTGTATTCTAGTGTATTGTACTGTATTGTACTGTATTGTGCTTTATTGTAGTGTATTGTGCTGTGTTGTACTGTATTGTAGTGTTTTGTGCTGTATTGTAGTGTATTGTAGATTATTGTATTGTAGGTTATTGTGCAGTATTGTAGAGTATCGCATTGTACTGTAGTGTACTGTACTGCAGGGTGTTGTAGTGTAGTTGTAGTTGTAGTGTAGTTTATTGTTGTAGTGTAGTTTATTCTGTTGTATTGTAGTGTATTGCAGTTTATTGCGCTGTATTGCACTGTATTGTAATGTATTGTAGTTTATAGTGCTGAGTTGTATTGTATTGTAGTGTATTGTATTGTACTGCATTGTATTGTAGTGTATGGTGCTGTATTCTAGTGTATTGTATTGCACTGCATTGTAGTGTATTGTAGTGTATGGTGCTGTATTCTAGTGTATGGTATTGTACTGTATTGTGCTTTATTGTAGTGTATTGTAGATTATTGTAGTGTATTGTAGATTATTGTAGTGTATTGTGCCGTATTGTAGTGTACTGTATTGTTGCGTGGTGTAGTGTATTGTGCTGTATTGGAGTGTATTGTGCTATATTGTAGTGTATTGTATTGTAGTATATTGTAGTTTGTTGTGCTGCATTGTAGTGTATTGTGCCGTATTGTAGTGTACTGTATTGTTGTGTGGTGTAGTGTATTGTGCTGTATTGGAGTGTATTGTGCTATATTGTAGTGTATTGTATTGTAGTATATTGTAGTTTGTTGTGCTGTATTGTATTGTAGTGTATTGTAGTGTAGTGTAGTGTATTGTGCTGTAGTGTAGTGTATTGTGCTGTATTGGAGTGTATTGTGCTATATTGTAGTGTATTGTATTGTAGTATATTGTAGTTTGTTGTGCTGCATTGTATTGTAGTGTATTGTTTTATGATCTATTGTACTGTATTGTATTCTAGTGTATTGTGATGTTGCAGTGTATTGTGCTCTATTGTAATTTATTCTAATGTATTGTATTGTACTGTACTGTATTGTATTGTATTGTATTGTATTGTGCTGTACTGTACTGTAGTGCATTGTATTGTAGTGTAGTGTATTGTGCTGTATTGTAGTGTATTGTAGAGCATTGTATTGTGCTGTATTGTATTGGAGTGTATTTTACTGTATTGTGCTGTATTGTAGTATACTGAATTGCAGTGTATTGTAGTGTATTGTGCTGTATTGTAGTGTAGTGTGTACCTGCTGTAAGAAGGCTATGAGGTTGCTGGTGCCCCACTTGTCAGGCTTGGGCAGGTTGATGTCTTTGAGGTAGAGGACCAGGTTCTCACAGTGTTTGGGTCTGTAGGCCCGTCCCGTGTTGGAACTGAGCAGCAGGCAGGTCTGACTGAGCTTCTGGAGGACATGACGAGACGAGGTCTGGGCGCTACAGTGGACCACCGCTACCTGGGTGGAACGCAGCCGAGAGAACGCATAGCGCAGCAGCATACTGGAGGAGAACACACAGACACACAAATGAACACACACACACACACACACAAATTAACACACACACATTAACACACACACATGCACACACACACACATATTAGCACACACACATTAACACAAACACATTAACACACACACATTAACACAAACACATTAACACACACACATTAACACACACACACGCACATTAACACACACACACATTTTATCACATACACAACTTAACACACACACACATTAACACAGACACAGTGTTGGCAAAACATAGGCTAAATGCCAAATAGAGAAGCCAGACCATAACATTGAAGGAGGACATGAGTCATTACAGAGGTTAGATATCAGAGGATGAAGAGGAGATGGCAGAGGAAGAGATAGGAGGGAGGAGAGAGGAGAATTAACTCTGTATTGAAAAGTGTTGATGCCGCAGGGGTCTGTTTAACCGAATTTGTGAGAAAAACCTCAGGGCGAGGGGGGACATTTTGTGAGGGTGCAAACTGAGATAGGATAATTGGGATGTGTGTGTCTGTGTGTGTGTGCGCGTGCGTGCCTGAGCACAGCAGTGGAAATTAATTAGATGTTTTTTCATCAGACAGAGATGACAAGCGTTTCCATGACGCCCTGACATTTCAGAGAGATTAGGGTTGTGGGTGTCATGGAGGGGGGTGGCTCAAGTGGAGTGTAAAAGCCAATCAGAGATGCCCTCCCTCTACTGGGTGCCCCAGGGATGACAGTAATGACTGTAGATTCAACAAGTCTCAGCCTCCCCCCCGCCTGCCCCTCAGTCCGCTGTGCTATTCTAAGAAAGGTCACGCCTTAAATAAAACATGCCTGGAAACATACGTGTGTGTGTGTGTGTGTGTGTGTGTGTGTGTCATACCGTTCTCCCTGAACAGTAAGAGGTGGTTGTGCATGATCTGGCTAGAGTGTATTATACATCCTGTGTGTGTGTGTTTGTGTGTGTACGTTTACCCCTTGCCACAGCCCTCAGGCCCCACCAGTATGAAGGGTTGTCTGTGCTGGGAGGAGAGCCAGTGGGAGAAGCAGTGCAGTCCTCTCTGCATGTCGGGGGTCTGGATGACGGGGAGTGTGTGAGTGTGTGTGAGCTCTTCCAAGCTGAGGCCGTCAGGACGTTCCAGAGTGTACACACACAGCCGGCCAGACTCAGGGTCAAAGTAGGTGTCCAGGGGCTTCCTCGGGTCAGGAGGGCTCTCTCTAGCCCAGACCAGCACCTGCAGGGAATGCACACACACACATACAGTGCTTTCGGAAAGTATAGACACACCTTGACTTTTTCCACATTTTGTTAGGTTACAGCCTTGTTCTAAAATGTGTTAAATTGTTTCAATCTACAAACAATACCCCAGAAATAAAAGGCAAAATTGTATTAATTTTTTTAGTTAGTTAATTTATATAAAAATAAAAAACTTAAATATCACATAAGTATTCTGACCCTTTACTCAGTACTTTGTTGAAGCACCTTTGGCAGCGATTACAGCCTCGAGTCTTCTTGGGTATGATGCTACAGGCTTGGCACACCTGTATTTGGGGAGTTTCTCCCATTCTTCTCTGCAGATCCTCTCAAGCTTTGTCAGGTTGGATGGGGAGCATTGCTGCACAGCTATTTTCAGGTCTCTCCAGAGATGTTAGATTGGGTTCAAGTCACGTCTCTGGCTGGGTCACTAAAGGACATTTAGAGACTTGTCCCGAAGCCACTCCTGCGTTATCTTGGCTACGTGCTTAGGTTTGTTGTCCTGTTGGAAGGTGAACCTATGCCCCAGTCCGAGGTCCTGAGCACTCTGGAACTTTGCGGTGTTCATCTTTGCCTTGATCCTGACTAGTCTCAAAATCCCTGCCGCTGAAAAACTTCCCCACAGCATGATGCTGCCACCACCATGCTTCACCGTAGGGATGGTGCCAGGTTTCCTCCAGATGTGACGATTGGCGTTCAGACCAAAGAGTTCAATCTTGGTTTCGTCAGACCAGAGAATCTTGTTTATCATGGTCTGAGAGTCCTTTAGGTGCCTTTTACTGAGGAGTGGCTTCCGTCTGGCCACGCTACCATAAAGGCCTGATTATTGGAGTCCTGCAGAGATGGTTGTCTTTCTTGAAGGTTATCCCATCTCTGTCATAGTGACCATCTGGTTCTTGGTCACCTCCCTGACCAAGGCCCTTCTCCCCCGATTGCTCAGTTTGGCCAGCTCTAGGAAGAGTCTTTGTGGTTACAAACTTCTTCCATTTAAGAATGATGGAGGCCACTGTGTTCTTGGGGACCTTCAATGCTGCCGAAATTTTTTGGTACCCTTCCCCAGATCTGTGCCTCGACACAATCCTGTCTCAGAGCTCTACGGACAATTCCTTCAACCTCAATGCTAGGTTTTTGCTCTGACATGTGCTGTCAACTATGGGACCTTATATAGATAGGTGTGTGCGTTTCCAAATCATGTCCAATCAATTGAATTTACCACATGTGGATTCCAATCAAGTTGTAGAAACATCAAGGACGATCAATGAAAACAGGATGCACCTAAGCTCAGTTTCAAGGCTCATAGTAAAGGGTTTGAATATTTATGTAAATTAGGTATGTTTTTCTACATTTGCTCAAATGTGGTATTGTGGAGTATTGTGTGTAGATTTTTAAGGATTTTTATTCATTTAATATATTTTAGAATAAGGCTGTAACGTAACAATATGTGGAAAAAGTCAATGGGTCTGAATACTTTCCGTAAGATGTTTATTAGTTGATTAATGGATGGATGGATGGATGGATGGATGGATGGATGGATGGATGGTTAAATGGATGGATAAATGGAGGGATAGTTAAATGGATGGATAAATGGATGGATAGTTAAATGGATGGATAAATGGAGGGATAGTTAAATGGATGGATAAATGGATGGATAGTTAAATGGATGGATAAATGGATGGATAGCTTATTGGATGGATAGTTAAATTGATGGATGAACAGATGGACAAACAGATGGATGGATAGTTAAATGGATGGATGAACAGATGGACAAACGGATGGATGGATAGTTAAATGGATGGATAGTTAAATGGATGAACAGATGGACAGACGGACGGCTGAATGGATAAATGGATTGACCGCCTCGTCTTACCTCCTTGGCGAAGTCCTGTCTTGATTTGAGGTTGAGGTTCCCGCCCAGCCCTCTGATGAGACTAACCACAAACTGACCACGCTCTGTCACTCCACTCAGGTGGGACAGACCGTTCAACACCGTCCCTACCAGACTGGTCTCCACCACCAAGTCATTCTGACAGACAGAGACAGAAATAGAGACAGAGAGACAGAATAGTTATGAACACAAGATATCCAATCCACAACAATATATTTGGGGTAAAACTCCAATTGGCTAGAGCATATTTGGGGTAAAACTCCAATTGTCTGGAGTATATTTGGGGTAAAACTCCAATTGGCTAGAATATATTTGGGGTAAAACTCCAATTGGCTAGAATATATTTGGGGTAAAACTCCAATTGGCTAGAATATATTTGGGGTAAAACTCCAATTGGCTAGAATATATTTGGGGTAAAACTCCAATTGGCTAGAATATATTTGGGGTAAAACTCCAATTGGCTAGAATATATTTGGGGTAAAACTCCAATTGGCTAGAAAATATTTGGGGTAAAACTCCAATTGGCTACATTAATCCAGTTGATGCTGTTGATTATGACCAGAAGAGGGCAGTGTCAGTATGTATCACCTGTTTAAGCACCCAGTCAAGGCCTCTGTGGAAGTAGTCTCCCATCCAGTTCTCCAGGTTACTACGACACTCATCAGGCTGACCCTTCAGCCATGACTTGACCAACGCGCTCACATCTGTGTCCTCATCACTACAGAGAGAAGAGAGGGGTTGGAACATGACTAGAACATGAATAGAGGTTAACCGATCAAGGACCACACATACACACCAACCTGAGAAAAATCATGCCCATGCGTGAGATAGTGGCTGGTGAGGCACAGCTGAGGTCGTGGGTCTCAAAGACAAAGTTGACATTGGGTCCAAACTGGATCCTCTCTCCACTGGGCATGGTCAGAAGACGGTTGTCATCCAACACCGAGTTCAACGACTCGATCCACTCTGGGTCTATGTCCCCGTCACAGATGATCCACGAGCTCACCTCTGGAACACACAAGGCTAACATCAGGGCACTCCCCTTCAATATTGCAAATAGACTGTAGCTTCCATCAATGTAATTTGTCTGAATAATTTCCAAGCCCCATACAGTTGAAGTCGGAAGTTTACATACACTTAGGTTAGAGTCATTAAAACTCGTTTTTCAACCACTACACAAATTCCTTGTTAACAAACTAGTTTGGGCAAGTCGGTTAGGACATCTACTTTGTGCATGACACAAGTAATTTTTCCAACAATTGTTTACAGACAGATTATTTCACTTATAATTCACTGTATCACAATTCCAGTGGGTCAGAAGTTTACATACAGTAAGTTGACTGTGCCTTTAAACAGCTTGGAAAAGTCCAGAAAATGATGTCATGGCTTTAGAAGCTTCTGATAGGCTAATTGACATCATTTGAGTCAATTGGAGGTGTACCTGTGGATGTATTTCAAGGCCAACCTTTAAACTCAGTGCCTCTTTGCTTGACATCATGGGAAAATCAGTTAAAGCTTGCAAACACTATAGTTTGTTGGAGTGGTTGAAAAACAAGTTTAAAAGTTTGGGGTCACTTAGAAATGTCCTTGTTTTGAAAGAAAAGCACATGTTTTGTACATTAAAATAAGATCAAATTGATCAGAAATATTTTGTAAATGACTATTGTAGCTGGAAACGGCAGATGTTTTTATGAAATATCTACATAGGCGGCCCATTATCAGCAACCATCACTCCTATGTTCCAATGACACGTTGTGTTAGCTAATCCAAGTTGATCATTTTAAAAGGCTAATTGATCATTAGAAAACCATTTTGCAATTATGTTAGCACAGCTGAAAACTGTTGTCCTGATTAAAGAAGCATTAAAACAGGCCTTCTTTAGACTAGTTGAGTATCTGGAGCATCAGCATTTGTGGGTTCGATTACAGGATCAAAATGGCCAGAAACAAAGAACTGTCTTCTGAAACTCGTCAGTCTATTCTTGTTCTGAGAAATTAAGGCTAATCCAAGTGAGAAATTGAAGATCTCATACAACGCTGTGTACTACTCCCTTCACAGAACAGCGCAAACTGGCCCTAACCAGAATATAAAGACTGGGAGGTGCACAATTTAGCAAGAGAACAATTACATTAGAGTGTCTAGCTTGAGAAACAGACTCCTCACAAGTCCCCAACTGGCAGCTTCATTAAATAGTACCAGCGAAACACCAGTCTCAACGTCAACAGTGAAGAGGAGACTCCAGGATGCTGGACTTCTAGGCAGAGTTGCAAAGAAATAAAATATTAAGATGGGCAACAGAACACAGACACTGGACAGAGGAAGATTGGGAAAACATGTTACGGACAGACGAATCTAAGTTTGAGGTGTTCGGTTCACAAAGAAGAACATTCGTGAGACGCAGAAAAAATTAAAAGATGCTGGAGGAGTGCCTGACACCATCTGTCAAGCATGGTGGAGGCAATGTGATGGTCTGGGGGTGCTTTGGTGGTGGTAAAGTGGGAGATTTGTTCAGGGTAAAAGGGATCCTGAGAAGGAAGGCTATCACTCCATTTTGCAACGCTATGCCATACCCTGTGGGCAGTGATTAATTGGAGCCAATTTCCTCCTACAACAGGACAAAGACCCAAAGCACAGCTCTAAACTATGCAATAACTATTTAGGGAAGAAGCAGTCAGCTGGTATTCTGTCTATAATGGAGCGGCCAGCACAGTCACCGGATCTCAACCCTTTTGAGTTGTTGTGGGAGCAGCTTGACCGTATGGTACGTAAGAAGTGCCCATCAAGCCAATCCAACTTGTGGGAGGTGCTTCAGGAACATGGATTGAAATCTCTTCAGATTACCTCAACAAATTGACAACTAGAATGCCAAAAGTCTGCAAGGCTGTAATTGCTGCAAATTGAGGATTATTTGACGAAAGAAAAGTTTTAAGGACACTTTCAAATAAAAATCTTTATTTATAACCTTGTCAACATCTTGACTATATTTCCTATTCATTTTGCAACACATTTCAAATCAAATAAAATTGGATTGCGCCGAATACAACACACATTACAGTGAAATGCTTACTTACCAGTCCCTAACCAACAAGGAAGTAAAAAAAAGAATAATCAAGAAATGAATACGGACGGATGAGAATAAGAAATAAAAGTAACAAGTAATTAAGGAGCAGCAGTAAAATAACAATGGCGAGACTTTATACAGAGGGGTACTGGTACAGAGTCAATGTGCGGGGGCACCGGTTAGTTGAGGTAATATGTACATGTGGGTAGAGTTATTAAAGTGACTATGCATAGATGATAAACAGAGGATAACAACAGAGAGTAGCAGCGGTGTAAAAGGGAGGGGGGCAATGTAAATAGTCTGGGTCGGTGTTCAGTCGGTGTTGATTAGGTGTTCAGGAGTCTTATGGCTTCGGGGTAGAAGCTGTTCAGAAGTCTCTTGGACCTAGACTTGGCGCTCTCGTACCGCTTGCCATGAGGTAGCAGAGAGAGAGCAGTATATGACTAAGGTGGCTGGAGCCTTCCTCTGACACCGACTTGTATAGAGGTCTGTAATGGCAGGGAGCTTGGCCCCAGTGATGTATTGGGCCGTTCGCACTACCATCTGTAGTGCCTTGCGGTTGCCATACCAGGCAGTGATGCAACCAGTGCTCTCGATGGTGCAGCTGTAGAACCTTTTGAGGATCTGAGGACCCATGCCAAATCTTTTCAGTCTCCTGAGGGGGAATAGGTTTTGTCGTGCCCTCTTCACAACTGTCTTGGTGTGTTTGGACCATGTTAGTTTGTTGGTGATGTGGACACCAAGGAACTTGAAGCTCTCAACCTGCTCCACTGCAACCCTGGCGATGAGAATGGGGGCGGACTCAGTCCTCTTTTTCCTGTAGTCCACAATCATCTCCTTTGTCTTGATCACGTTGAGGGAGAGGTTGTTGTCCTGGCACCACACGGCCAGGTCTCTGACTTCCTCCCTATAGGCTGTCTCGTCGTTGATCAGGCCTACCACTGTTGTGTCATCGGCAAAATTAATAACGGTGTTGGAGTCGTACCTGGCCGTGCAGTCATGAATGAATAGGAAGGAGGGGGCTGAGGGGCCCTGTGTTGAGGAAAGCGTTCTCACATAGGTGTTCCTTTTGTCCAGGTGGGAAAGGGCAGTGTGGAGTGCAATAGAGATGGCATCATCTGTGGATCTGTTGGAACGGTATGTCAATTGGAGTGGGTCTAGGGTTTCTGGGATAATGGTATTGATGTGAGCCATGACCAGCCTTTCAAAGCACTTCATGGCTACAAACGTGTGCTACGGGTTGGTAGTCATTTAGGCATGTTACCTTAGTGTTCTTGGGCACAGGCATTATGGTGGTCTGCTTAAAATATGTTGGTATTACAGACTCGGACAGGGAGAGGTTGAAAATGTCAGTGAAGAGACTTGCCAGTTGGTCAGAGCAAGCTCGCAGTACACGTCCTGGTAATCGGTCTGGCCCTGCGGCCTTGTGAATGTTGACCTCAAGGTCTTACTCACATTGGCTGCGGAGAGCGCGATCACACAGTCTTCCGGTACAGCTGGTGTTCTCATACATGTTTCAGTGTTATTTGCCCCGAAGCGAGCATAGAAGTAGTTTAGCTCGTCTGGTAGGCTTGTGTAACTGGGCAGCTCTTGGCTGTGCTTCCCTTTCTAGTCTGTAATGGTTTGCAAGCCCTGCCACATCCGATGAGTGTCAGAGCCGGTGTAGTACGAATCGATCTTAGTCCTGTATTGACGCGTTGCCTGTTTGGTGGTTCGTCAGAGGGCATAGCGGTATTTCTTATAAGCTTCCGGGTTAGAGTCCCACTCCTTGAAAGCGGCAGCTCTTGCCTTTAGCTCAGTGCGGATGTTGCCTGTATTCCATGGCTTCTGGTTCGGGTATGTACGTACGGTCACTGTGGGGACGATGTCATCGATGCACTTATTGATGAAGCCAATGACTGATGTGGTGTACTCCATTGGCCATGTGATGTGATGTACTCCATACTCCAATGCCATTGGAGGAATCCCGGAACTATTCCAGTCTGTGCTAGCAAAACAGTCCTATAGCTTAGCATCTGCTTCATCTGACCACTTTTTTATTGACCGAGTCACTGGCGCTTCCTGCTTTAATTTTTGATGGAATCAGGAGGATAGAATAATGGTCAGATTTGCCAAATGGAGGGCGAGGGAGAGCTTTGTATACGTCTCTGTGTGTGGAGTAAAGGTGGTCCAGAGTTTTTTAAAATCTGGTTGCACATTTAACTTGCTGATAGAAATTTGGTAAAATGGATTTAAGTTTCCCTGGATTAAAGTCCCCGGCTACTAGGCGCGCCG
>NC_092170.1:34277167-34432167 GCF_045791955.1 Oncorhynchus clarkii lewisi
CCATCCATCCAACCCTACATCCCTCCATCAATTTAACCCTCAATCCCTCAATCCCTCCATCCATCTCTACATCCCTCCATCAATTTAACCCTCAATCCCTCCATCCATCCATCCAACCCTCCCTCCCTCCTTTCTTTTATCCTCTTGACTAAACAGCTCATACAACTCAAGACCAGAGCTTTCATTATTTATGGGGAGTGCCCCACAAACACACGGCCACAGTCACCCACCTGGCTGGGTATGAGTTCGAGGTGTGCCTCCTCGTAGACGGCCTGCAGTGCGTGGCTGAGGGTCTGATCCTCCACGTCAGTAAAACCCACCCCAGGGAACACATCTTGGACCAAGGCATCAAACCTGCTGCTGTCTGCAAATGTCAGCTTGGACATGGTGTTCAACCTTAGCGCCTGCACCACCAGAACACTCTCCTTGACTGGGGAACACAGAGATAAAGAGGGGGAGGGTACACAGAGATAGAGAGGGAGGGGGACAGAGATAGACTTTAATGAATACAACTTCTCCATCCTGGAGGGGGAAATCAATCATTTCCAGACTCAGGGACATGTACTAATATGTGGTGACCTAAATGTCTGACACCCTCAGCACACAGGGGAACAAACACCTACCTGGAGGTGACAGCATTCCCTGCCCCATACGCCCCCCTAGACACAACTATGACAACATAACCAACAAAAACGGGTCACAACTCCTGCAGCTCTGTCGGACGCTGGGTATGTACATAGTCAATGGTAGGCTTCGAGGGAACTCCTATGGTAGGTACACCTATAGCTCATCTCTTGGCAGTAGTACTGTAGACTACTTTATCACTGACCTCAACCCATACTCTCTCAGAGCGTTCACAGTCAGCCCACTGACACCCCTATCAGATCACAGCAAAATCACAGTCTACTTGAACAGAGCAATACTCAATCATGAGGCATCACAGCCAAAGGAACTGAGTAATATTAAGAAATGCTATAGATGGAAGGAAAGTAGTGTAGAAAGCTACCAAAAAACAATTAGGCAACAACAAATTCAATCCCTTCTAGACAACTTCCTGGACAAAATGTTCAACCGTAATAGTGAAGGTGTAAACTTGGCTGTAGAAAACCTAAACAGTATATTTGACCTCTCAGCTTCCTCATCAAATCTAAAAATGTCAAGCAGACAACTTAAGAGAATTAACAACAATGACAAATGGTTTGATGAAGAATCCAAAAACCTAAGAAATATATTGAGAGACCTGTCCAACCAAAAATATAGAGACCCAGAAAACCTGAGTCTACACCTTCACTATGGTGAATCACTAAAACAATACAGAAATACACTACGGAAAAAGATACCCGCTAATTATCAAAATCCAGAAAAGAGCCGTTAAATTCCCAAACCTTCCATAACTAAGTCATCACCTACAGAGAGATGAACATGGAGAAGAGTCCACTAAGCAAGCTGGTCCTGGGGCTCTGTTCACAAACACAAACACACCCTACAGAGCCCCAGGACAACAGCACAATTAGACCCAACCAAATCACGAGAAAATAAAAAAAGATAATTTTTTCCAATGTGTCAAGTAATTAACAAAAAAACAGAGAAAACTAGAATGCTATTTGGCCCTAAACAGAGAGTACACAGTGGCAGAATACCTGAACACTATGACTGACCCAAACTTAAGGAAAGCTTTGACTATGTACAGACTCAGTGAGCATAGCCTTGCTATTGAGAAAGGCCGCCGTAGGCAGACATGGCTCTCAAGAGAAGACAGGCTATGTGCTCACTGCCCACAAAATGAGGTGGAAACTGAGCTGCACTTCCTAACCTCCTGCCAAATGTATAGCCATATTAGGGACACATATTTCCCTCAGATTACACAGATCCACAAAGAATTCAAAAACAAATCCAATTTTGATAAACTCCCATATCTACTGGGTGAAATTCCACAGTGTGCCATCACAGCAGCAAGATTTGTGACCCGTTGCCACGAGAAAAGGGCAACCAGTGAAGAACAAACACCATTGTAAATACAACCAATATTTATGCTTATTTATTTTCCCTTTTGTACTTTAACTATTTGTACATTGTTACAACATTGTATATATACATAATATGACATTTGTTCTTTTGGAACTTCTGTGAGTGTAATGTTTACTGTTAATTTTTGTTTATTATCTACCTCACTTGCTTTGGCAATGTTAACACATGTTTCTCATGCCAATATATCCCCTTGAATTGATAGAGGGAGAACACAGAGATAGAGGGGTTGGAGGGGGAACACAGAGAGAGAGGGGTTAGAGGGGGAACACAGAGAGAGAGGGGTTAAAGGGGGAACACAGAGAGAGGGGGGTTAGAGGGAGAACACAGAGAGAGAGGGGTTAGAGGGAGAACACAGAGATAGAGGGGTTAGAGGGGGAACACAGAGAGAGAGGGGTTGGAGGGGGAACACAGAGATAGAGGGGTTGGAGGGGGAACACAGAGATAGAGGGGTTGGAGGGGGAACACAGAGAGAGAGGGGTTAGAGGGGGAACACAGAGAGAGAGGGGTTAGAGGGGGAACACAGGGAGAGAGGGGTTAGAGGGGGAACACAGGGAGAGAGGGGTTAGAGGGGGAACACAGAGAGAGAGGGGTTAGAGGGGGAAAACAGAGATAGAGGGGTTGGAGGGGGAACACAGAGAGAGAGGGGTTAGAGGGGGAACACAGAGAGAGAGGGGTTAGAGGGGGAACACAGAGAGAGAGGGGTTAGAGGGGGAACACAGAGATAGAGGGGTTGGAGGGGGAACACAGAGATAGAGGGGTTGGAGGGGGAACACAGAGAGAGAGGGGTTAGAGGGGGAACACAGAGAGAGAGGGGTTAGAGGGGGAACACAGAGAGAGAGGGGTTAGAGGGAGAACACAGAGAGAGAGGGGTTAGAGGGAGAACACAGAGATAGAGGGGTTAGAGGGGGAACACAGAGATAGAGGGGTTGGAGGGGGAACACAGAGAGAGAGGGGTTAGAGGGGGAACACAGAGATAGAGGGGTTGGAGGGGGAACACAGAGATAGAGGGGTTAGCGGGGGAACACAGAGAGAGAGGGGTTAGAGGGGGAACACAGAGAGAGAGGGGTTAGAGGGGGAACACAGGGAGAGAGGGGTTAGAGGGGGAACACAGAGAGAGAGGGGTTAGAGGGGGAACACAGAGATAGAGGGGTTGGAGGGGGAACACAGAGAGAGAGGGGTTAGAGGGGGAACACAGAGATAGAGGGGTTGGAGGGGGAACACAGAGAGAGAGGGGTTAGAGGGGGAACACAGAGATAGAGGGGTTGGAGGGGGAACACAGAGATAGAGGGGTTGGAGGGGGAACACAGAGATAGAGGGGTTGGAGGGGGAACACAGAGATAGAGGGAGGGGCAGAGAGGGGATATAGGGAAGAGAGTTCATTTGTATAAAAATGAACTTGTTTCTTTGTTATTCTGCTACCCTGTGTTGCTACTAGCTACATCAGCAACTTTATACATGTGCTAATTACGACCCGTGTCATGATTTAGAGTTCATCAATACTGTTGTTCTCCTCTCTAGAGCTGCTGGCACGAGAGACACAGAAGCAGGGCTGCTTTCACTGGAACATTTGGCCTGACAATAGAGGGAAGGGAGCAAACAGAGAAAGCCCCAGGGACAAATGTACTGTCTGACAAATAGAGTAAGAGAGAGTAAGAGAGAGTAAGAGAGAGAGAGAAAGAGAGAGAGAGAGAGAGAGATGCAAAGAGAAAGGCAGAGAGGGAGACAGAGCGATCAACCAGGGATCAGAGAGATATGGACAGCCAGGCATCAGGGGGAGGCAGGGAAAGGTCAAAGAGAGGGGGAAAGAGAGAGGAAGAGGCAAAGAGGGAAGAGGGGAGAGAGGGATGGGGATGAATACAACGTAGCTAAGACCAGTGTTTGAGAAAAAGGACAGAGAGAGGAGAGAGAGCCCAAAAGCTGAGATTATTATTCGGATATCAATAAAATAAAATATTAGGAGCCTTACTCTTGTTCTTGGCCTCACTCCTCTGATGCAGCAGTCTGCCACAGCCTCTCAGCACCGTCTTCAGAGCCCTCAGACCCCAGTCATAGTGTTGCTGGGGGGTCAACAGCTCCCTACACAGTACATACATAAATACATACTGTAGATACATACACACCCAGTCACAAAACATAGCCCTACAAACAGCTACAGAGACCTATTAACAGGATAGTGACAGATTTTAGCCACCAAGCCCCTTTTCTAGTCAGATCAACTCATGGATACCGTCTGTATGTCTGCATGCGGTTGGAAGAAAGTTGACGACACACAGAGACATAAAAATGTTATCCAGGAGTTTAGGAGTCTCTGGGGAAGTGGAAAAGGGGATTAGTTGCCAAAAAGTTGCACTATCACTTTGGAATAGACACAAAGACACACCTGGCGAGGTTGAAGATGGCGACCAGCTTGCGTCCCAGTATCTCTCCGTCTTTGAAGCCCTCTGAGTAGAGGATGACCTCAGCAATGAGCTCGTTGTCTGGTCGGGACATAGCCACGGGCCTGAACAGCTGCTTCAGGTTGTCAGGCAGCTTCTGTCTCCCTCCATAACCCTTCCCAGCTGGATTCAATGTTATAAACACCCCTGAGTTAGGGTCCAACTCCACCTGACAGACACAGAGACAGAGACAGAGACAGAGACAGAGAGAGAGAGAGACAGACACAGAGACAGAGACAGAGAGAAAAGGCAGCAATAGTTTTAAAAACCAGTGTGCAAAATACAATACAAGTTTCTGCGTGCAAGAATGACAAAGTGACTGTGTGACTAAGTGTGTGGTCACCTCCTTGCCCAGCAGCTCACAGCTGGTCCTGTGGTTCTTCAGTGAGTTCTGGATGGCCTGTATCTGCATGGACACTGCAGACAGCACAGCCTCCTCCAGGCGGTTGAACTCATCAAAGCAGCCCCACGCTCCACACTTCACCAGCCCCACAAAGATACGCCCCATGGACTTCACATCTATTCCCTGTAACACACCATTCATTCATTGACTTTATTTATCCATCCATCCTGTATTTATCTATCTATACTTTATTCATGTATTTATCCATCCATCCTGTATTTATTTATCTATACTTTATTCATTTATTTATCCATCCTTTATTTATTTATCTATCTATACTTTATTCATTAATTTATCCATCCATCCTGTATTTATCTATCTATACTTTATTCATTTATTTATCCATCCATCCTGTATTTGTCTATCTATACTTTATTCATGTATTTATCCATCCATCCTGTATTTATTTATCTATACTTTATTCATTCATTTATCCATCCTTTATTTATTTATCTATCTATACTTTATTCATTAATTTATCCATCCATCCTGTATTTATCTATCTATACTTTATTCATTAATTTATCCATCCATCCTGTATTTATTTATCTATACTTTATTCATTTATTTATTCATCCTTTATTTATTTATCTATCTATACTTTATTCATGTATTTATCCATCCATCCTGTATTTATCTATCTATACTTTATTCATTAATTTATCCATCCATCCTGTATTTATCTATCTATACTTTATTCATTTATTTATCCATCCATCCTGTATTTATCTATCTATACTTTATTCATTTATTTATCCATCCATCCTGTATTTATTTATCTATACTTTATTCATTTATTTATTCATCCTTTATTTATTTATCTATCTATACTTTATTCATTAATTTATCCATCCATCCTGTATTTATCTATCTATACTTTATTCATTTATTTATCCATCCATCCTGTATTTATCCATCTATACTTTATTCATTTATTTATCCATCCATCCTGTATTTATCTATCTATACTTTATTAATTTATTTATCCATCCATCCTGTATTTATCTATCTATACTTTATTCATTAATTTATCCATCCATCCTGTATTTATCCATCTATACTTTATTCATTTATTTATTCATCCATCCTGTATTTATCTATCTATACTTTATTAATGTATTTATCTATCTATACTTTATTAATTTATTTATCCATCCATCCTGTATTTATCTATCTATACTTTATTCATTTATTTATCCATCCATCCTGTATTTATCTATCTATACTTTATTCATGTATTTATCTATCTATACTTTATTCATTAATTTATCCATCCATCCTGTATTTATCTATCTATACTTTATTCATGTATTTATCTATCTATACTTTATTCATTTATTTATCCATCCATCCTGTATTTATCTATCTATACTTTATTCATGTATTTATCCATCCTTTATTTATTTATCTATCCTTTCTTGAAATTAGCTAATTTCTTTTCCAAAAAATACACTGTTACATTTCTGAGTTTTACTAACGTGTCTGTTCGTACATGCGTGTGTGTGTGTGTGTGTGTGTGTGTGTGTGTGTGTGTGTGTGTGTGTGCATTCGTCACGTGTGACTGCGTGTGTGTGTGTGTGTGTGCATTCGTCACGTGTGACTGCGTGTGTGTGTGTTTACCTCATCACAGTTGAAGACCAGTACTTGTCTTCCGAACAGGCCCCCCAGGGCTTTGACTGACTCAGTTTTGCCGGTGCCGGCAGGGCCATAGGGGTTTCCACCCAAACCCATCATCATGGCCTGGGTCATGGTCAGATAACACTTATCAGTCAGGGGGGTGTGGACCAGCTTAGACGCATTACCCTGGGAGAGATAGAGAGAGGAGGGGATGGAGGGATGGAGAGAGTGACAGGGAGAGAGAGAGAGGGGATGACAGTGTGTTGAGGCAGACTCTGCAGAGAGACTGCAGAACACACAGTGTAGCAGGGCTAATGGAGTCATTCAGAGGTGTCCTCATCTCTGGGTGAAGGTCTCCCTCTAGTGGTGCAGTACTGTACAGCGCTGTAGTTTAACTAGTTTAACTGTTGCCTGGTACTGAAGTGTGTAGAAATCTCATTTAGACCTGTACAGGTGTGTGTAGATGAAGTGGTCAGAAGTAAAGTACCAGTCAAAAGTTTGGACACACCTACTCATTCAAGGGTTTTTCTTTATTTTTACTATATTCTACATTTGAGATTCTTTAAAGTAGCCACCCTTGGCCATGATGACAGGCTTTGCAAACACTTGGCATTCTCTCAACCAGCTTCACCTGGAATGCTTTTCCAACAGTCTGGTTGGAGTTCCCACATATGCTGAGCACTTGTTGGCTGATTTTTCTTCACTCTGCTGTCCAACTCATCCCAAACCATCTGAATTGAGTTGAGGTTGGGTGATTGTGGAGGCCAGGTCATCCATCTGTACATAGCCCATCCAACCACCTACCTACCTCATCCCCATATTTGTTTTTCTGCTCTTTTGCACACCAGTATTTCTACTTGCACATCATCATCTGCACAGATATCACTCCAGTGTAAATTGCTAAATTGTAATTACTTCACCACTATTGGCCTATTTATTGCCTTACCTCCTTACTTCATTTGCACGCACTGTATACAGATTTTCTATTGTGTTATTGGCTTGTTTATTGTTTATTCCATGTGTAACTCTGTGTTGTTTTTGTCACACTGCTTTGCTTTATCTTGACCATGTCACAGTTGTAAATGAGAACTTGTTCTCAACTGGCCTACCTGGTTAAATAAAGGAGAAATAAATCATGTAAAATCTGATGCAGCACACCATCACTCTCCTTCTTGGTCAAATATCCCTTACACAGCCTGGAGGTGTGTGTTGGGTCATTGTCCTGTTGAAAAACAAATGATAGTCCCACTAGTCTCAAACCAGATGGTATGGCGTGTTGCTGCAGAATTCTGTGGTAACCATGCTGGTTAAGTGTGCCTTGAATTCTAAATAAATCACTGGCAGTGTCACCAGCAAAGCACCCCCACACCATCACACCTCCTCCTCCATGCTACACGGTGGGAACCACACATGCGGAGATCATCTGTTCACCTACTCTGTCTCTCACAAAGACACGGTGGTTGGAACCTAAAATCTGAAATGTGGATTCATCAGACCAAAGAACAGATTTCCACCAGTCTAATGTCCATTGCTCGTGTTTCTTGGCCCAAGCAAGTCTCTTCTTCTGATTGGTTTCCTCTAGTAGTGGTTTCTTTGCAGCAATTCGGCCATGAAGGCCTGATTCACACAGTCTGCTCTGAACAGTTGATAATGAGATGTGTCTGTTACTTGAACTCTGTGACACATTTATTTGGGCTGCAATTTCTGAGGCTGGTAACTAATGAAGTTCTCCTCTGCAGCAGAGGTAACTCTGGGTCTTCCTTTCCTGTGGTGGTCCTCATGAGAGACAGCATCATCATAGCGCTTGATGGTTTTTGGGACTGTACTTGAAGAAACTTTCAAAGTTATTGAAATGTTCCATATTGACGGACCTTCATGTCTTAAAGTCATGATGGACTGTCGTTTGTCTTTGCTTATTTGAGCTGTTCTTGCCATAATATCAACTTGGTCTTTTACCAAATAGGGCTATATTCTGAATACCCCCCTACCTTGTCACAACACAACTGATTGGCTAAGACGCATTAAGGAAAGAAATTCCACAAATCAACTTTTAACAAGGCACACCTGTTAATTGAAATGCATTCCAGGTGACTACCTCAAGAAGCTGGTTGAGAGAATGCCAAGTGTGCAAAGCTGTAATCAAGGCAAAGGTGGCTACTTGTAAAATAAAATATATTTGAATTTGTTTTAACACTTTTTACTACATGATTCCATGTGAGTTATTTCATAGTTAAGTCTTTACTATTATTCTACAATATAGAAAATAGTAAAAAATAAAACCTTGAATGAGTAGATGTGTCCAAACGTTTGACTGGTACTGTATATCTGTGCAGAGGTTTTTGTACCTGGTACTCGTATGTGTAGCTGAAGTGAGCGTCAACCATCTGTACGGAGCAGCATTTGTCGTTGTTGAGGTAGAAACGGAGCTGTTTCCTCCAGGCCCAGGAGTCAGGGCTGCTCACCCCCGCCTCACACAGCTGCTTCACCACACTGATGTTATGGATGATGTCCAGGATCAGAGCCTTCAGCTTCAGCTGCAACACACTTGACTCTATGGGGGAGAAGAATACTATCAGCACAGACCCTGTCTCTCAAAATGGCTCACTATTACCAATATAGTGCACAGATTCTGATCAGAGCTATGTAGCTCCAGTCTTTCATGCTCAGGCCATGTGGTTGTTGATAATGCTAACGGTATTGATAAGATCCTTTTAGATATGTCCCATGTCTCCCCCAGGACTGTATCTAATGCTTAGGCATTAGTGCTGTGAGCAGAGCTTTGTGGCCTCTCAGTCAGAGAGCTTCTCCTCCCCAGCCGGTCCCCACATCACCGTGACCTCTCCCTCAGTCAGAGAGCTTCTCCCCCCCAGCCGGTCCCCACATCACCGTGACCTCTCCCTCAGTCAGAGAGCTTCTCCCCCCCAGCCGGTCCCACATCACCGTGACCTCTCCCTCAGTCAGAGAGCTTCTCCTCCCCAGCCGGTCCCCACATCACCGTGACCTCTCCCTCAGTCAGAGAGCTTCTCCCCCCACAGCCGGTCCCCACATCACCGTGACCTCTCCCTCAGTCAGAGAGCTTCTCCCCCCCCAGCCGGTCCCCACATTACCGTGACCTCTCCCTCAGTCAGAGAGCTTCTCCCCCCCCAGCCGGTCCCCACATCACCGTGACCTCTCCCTCAGTCAGAGAGCTTCTCCCCCCCAGCCGGTCCCCACATCACCGTGATCTCTCCCTCAGTCAGAGAGCTTCTCCCCCCCAGCCGGTCCCCACATCACCGTGACCTCTCCCTCAGTCAGAGCCCCCCCCCCAGCCGGTCCCCACATCACCGTGACCTCTCCCTCAGTCAGAGCTTCTCCTCCCCAGCCGGTCCCCACATCACCGGGGCTCTCCCTCAGTCAGAGCTTCCGCCCCCCCCAGCCGGTCCCCACATCACCGGGGCTCTCCCTCAGTCACTCAGTCAGAGAGCTTCTCCTCCCCAGCCGGGAGGGGAGGAGAGACACACACATGTACTGGTTATCTGACCTCTTTAGCCTGGGGAGCTGGGGAGAGACACACACATGTACTGGTTAACCTTTATTGAACTTGGCAAGTCAGTTAAGAACAAATTATTATTTACAATGACGGCCTAGGAACAGTGGGTTAACTGCCTTGTTCAGGGGCCTTGTTCGGTTACTGGCCCAACGCTCTAACCACTAGGCTACCGCTCCCAAATGAGCTACTGTAACAACAAGCAACCACAGAGACCTGTGTTTCCCGTCTCCTCAGAGCTGGTGTCTACACTGGTGTAGTGCTCTAGCTTAGCGGTGAGCTCCACCTCCAGCTGCTGCAGACTGCTGTTTCTCAGACCACTCTCCACCTCCTCAGTGAACTGGATCTGCTCTGCCAAGCACAGGATCTATACCCGGAGACAACAAGAGTCACACAGGAGTCAGACAGGAGTTGCACAAGATCTACACCAGGAGATACAGGAGTCAATCAGAAGTCGATTAGGAGTCAGACAGGAGTTACACAGGATCTACATCAGGAGGTACAGGAGTCAGACAGATATTACACAGGCTCTGGACCAGGATATACAGGAGTCAGACAGGAATCAATCAGGAGTCAGACAGAAATTACACAGGCTCTGGACCAGGATATACAGGAGTCAGACATGAGTCAATCAGGAGTCAGACAGATATTACACAGGCTCTGGACCAGGATATACAGGAGTCAGACAGGAGTCAATCAGGAGTCAGACAGAAATTACACAGGCTCTGGACCAGGATATACAGGAGTCAGACAGATATTATACAGGAGTCAATCAGGAGTCAGACAGAAATTACACAGGCTCTGGACCAGGATATAAAGGAGTCAGACAGGAATCAATCAGGAGTCAGACAGAAATTACACAGGCTCTGGACCAGGATATACAGGAGTCAGACAGATATTATACAGGAGTCAATCAGGAGTCAGACAGAAATTACACAGGCTCTGGACCAGGATATAAAGGAGTCAGACAGGAATCAATCAGGAGTCAGACAGATATTACACAGGCTCTGGCCTGGATATAAAGGAGTCAGACATGAATCAAACAGGAGTCAGACAGATATTACACAGGCTCAGGACCAGGATATACAGGAGTCAGACAGATATTATACAGGAGTCAATCAGGAGTCAATCAGGAGTCAGACAGAAATTACACAGGCTCTACACCAGGAGATACAAGAATCAGACAGATATTATACAGGAGTCAATCAGGGATCGATTAGATGTCAGACAGGAGTTACACAGGATCTACACCAGGAGACACAGGAGTCAGAAAGGAGTCAGACTGGAGTTACACAGGATCTACATCAGGAGACACAGGAGCCGATTAGGAATCAGACAGGAGTTACACAGGATCTACATCAGGAGACACAGGAGTCAGACAGGAGTCAGACTGGAGTTACAAAGGATCTACATCAGGAGACACAGGAGTCAGAAGGGAGTCAGACAGGAGCCGATTAGGAATCAGAAAGGAGTTACACAGGATCTACACCAGGAGGTACAGGAGTCAGACAGAAATTACACAGGCTCTACACCAGCAGATACAGGAGTCAGACAGAAATTACACAGGCTCTACACCAGGAGATACAAGAATCAGACAGATATTATACAGGAGTCAATCAGGGGTCGATTAGATGTCAGACAGGAGTTACACAGGATCTACACCAGGAGACACAGGAGTCAGAAAGGAGTCAGACTGGAGTTACACAGGATCTACATCAGGAGACACAGGAGTCAGACAGGAGTCAATCAGGAGTCAGACTGGAGTTACAAAGGATCTACACCAGGAGACACAGGAGTCAGAAAGGAGTCAGACATGAGTTATACTGGAGTCAGACCGGACTCATACATGAGTCAATCAGGAGTTGATTAGGTGTCAGACAGGAGTTAAAGGATTTACACCAGGAGATACAGGAGTCAGACAGGAGTCAATCATGAGTCAGACAAGTGTAATACTGGAATTATACTGGACTCATACATGAGTCAATCAGAAGTTGATTAGGTGTCAGACAGGAGTTAAAGGATTTACACCAGGAGATACAGGAGTCAGACAGGAGTAATACTGGAAATATACTGGACTCTAGAGGTCGACCGATTAATTAGGGCCGATTTCAAGTTTTCATAACAATCGGAAATCAGTATATTTTTTACACCTTTATTTAATCTTTATTTAACTAGGCAAGTCAGTTAAGAACACATTCTTATTATGACGGCCTAGGAGCGGTGGGTTAACTGCCTCGTTCAGGGGCAGAACGACAGATTTTCACCTTGTCAGCTCTGGGATTCAATCTTGCAACCTTACAGTTAACTAGTCCAATGCTCTAACGACCTGCCTCTTATTGCACTCCACGAGGAGCCTGCCTGTTACGCAAATGCAGTAGAAGCCAAGGTAAGTTGCTAGCTAGTATTAAACTTCTCTTATAAAAAACAATCAATCAATCATAATCACTAGTTAACTACACATGGTTGATGATATTACTAGTTTATCTAGCGTGTCCTGCGTTGCATATAATCGATGCAACGCAGGGAGATGATTTAACAAAAGCGCGTTTGCGAAAAAAGCACAATCATTGCACGACTGTAACTAACCATAAATACCAATGCCTTTCTTAAAATCAATACACAGAAGTATATATTTTTAAACCTGCATATTTAGCTAAAATAAATCCAGGTTAGCAGGCAATATTAACCAGGTGAAATTGTGTCACTTCTCTTGCGTCCATTGCACGCAGAGTCATATGCAACAGTTTGGGCCGCCTGGCTCGTTGCCAACTAATTTGCCAGACTTTTACGTAATTATGACATAATATTGAAGGTTGTGCAATGTAACAGGAATATTTAGACTTATGGATGCCACCCGTTAGATAAAATACGGAACGGTTCCGTATTTCAATGAAAGAATAAACGTTTTGTTTTCGAAATGATAGTTTCCAGATTCGACCATTTTAATGACCTAAGGCTCGTATTTCTGTGTGTTATTATGTTATAATTAAGTCTATGATTTGATAGAGCAGTCTGACTGAGAGGTGGTAGGCACCAGCAGGCTCGTAAGCATTCATTCAAACAGCACTTTCGTGCGTTTTGCCAGCAGCTCTTCCCTGTGCTTCAAGCATTGAGCTGTTTATGACTTCAAGCTCCCGAGATTAGGCTGGTGTAACCGATGTGAAATAGCTAGCTAGTTAGTGGGGCGCGCTAATAGCGTTTCAAACGTCACTCGCTCTGATACTTGGAGTAGTTGTTTCCCTTGCTCTGCATGGGTAACGCTGCTTCGAGGGTGGCTGTTGTTGTGTTCCTGGTTCGAGCCCAGGTAGGAGTGAGGAGAGGGACGGAAGCTATACTGTTACACTGGCAATACTAAAGTGCCTATATCCAGGAGTCAATCAGGGGTCGATTAGATGTCGACAGGAGTTACACCAGGAGACACAGGAGTCAGAAGGGAGTCAGACAGGAGCCGATTAGGAATCAGACAGGAGTTACACAGGATTTACACCAGGAAACACAGGAGTCAGACAGGGGATTTACAGGACTTATACATGAGTCAATCAGGATTCAATCAGGACTCATACATGAGTCAATCAGGAGTCAGACTGGAGTTATGCATGAGTTTGACAGGTGTTATACTGGAGTCAGACAGGAGTCAGATAGGAGTCAGACAGGAGTTATACTGGTGTTATACATGAGTCAGACAGGAGTTATACTGGTGTTATACATGAGTCAGACAGGAGTCAAACAGGAGTCATACTGGTGTCAGACGAGAGTCAGATAGGAGTCAGACAGGAGTTATACTGGTGTTATACTGGAGTCAGACCGGACTCATACATGAGTCAATCTGGAGTCAGACATGAGTCAGACATGAGTCAGACATGAGTTATACTGGAGTCAGACATGAGTTATACTGGAGTCAGACATGAGTTATACTGGAGTCAGACCGGACTCATACATGAGTCAATCAGGAGTCAGACTGGAGTCAATCAGGAGTCAGACTGGAGTCAATCAGGAGTCAGACTGGAGTCAATCAGGAGTCAGACTGGAGTCAGACCGGAGTCAATATGGAGTCAGACTGGAGTCAGACCGGAGTTAGACCGGAGTCAATCTGGAGTCAGACATGAGTCAAACATGAGTTATACTGGAGTCAGACCGGACTTACAGAGTTATACTGGAGTCAGGCAGGAGTTACACCAGTTATACTGGAGTCAGACAGGAGTTACACCAGAGTTATACTGGAGTCAGACAGGAGTTACACCAGAGTTATACTGGAGTCAGACAGGAGTTACACCAGAGTTATACTGGAGTCAGACAGGAGTTACACCAGTTATTCTGGAGTCAGACAGGAGTTACACCAGTTATACTGGAGTCAGACAGGAGTTACACCAGAGTTATACTGGAGTCAGACAGGAGTTACACCAGGTATACTGGAGTCAGACAGGAGTTACACCAGAGTTATACTGGCGTCAGACAGGAGTTACACCAGAGTTATACTGGAGTCAGACAGGAGTTACACCAGAGTTATACTGGAGTCAGACAGGAGTTACACCAGTTATACTGGAGTCAGACAGGAGTTACACCAGAGTTATACTGGAGTCAGACAGGAGTTACACCAGGTATACTGGAGTCAGACAGGAGTTACACCAGAGTTATACTGGAGTCAGACAGGAGTTACACCAGGTATACTGGAGTCAGACAGGAGTTACACCAGGTATACTGGAGTCAGACAGGAGTTACACCAGAGTTATACTGGAGTCAGACAGGAGTTACACCAGGTATACTGGAGTCAGACAGGAGTTACACCAGAGTTATACTGGAGTCAGACAGGAGTTACACCAGTTATACTGGAGTCAGACAGGAGTTACACCAGGTATACTGGAGTCAGACAGGAGTTACACCAGAGTTATACTGGAGTCAGACAGGAGTTACACCAGAGTTATACTGGAGTCAGACAGGAGTTACACCAGTTATTCTGGAGTCAGACAGGAGTTACACCAGAGTTATACTGGAGTCAGACAGGAGTTACACCAGAGTTATACTGGAGTCAGACAGGAGTTACACCAGGTATACTGGAGTCAGACAGGAGTTACACCAGTTATACTGGAGTCAGACCGGACTCATACATTAGTCAATCTGGACAGGAGTCAGACAGGATTCAGACAATAGCTATACAAGAGTCAGACAGGAGTCAGACTGGAGTCAGAAAGGAAAAACACAATAAGAGAAGAGTCGGACAGCATCAATGAGTAATGAATCGTACCTGAGAGGGGTAGCGGGACGGGTCCACCTGTCCTTTCCTCCCCGCTGACACACACTCATACAGCAGCTGCTTCAGAGTCTCCTTCATCTCAGCAGACAGCTCCCCCAGCCACACCTGGAAAACACACACGTTATTAAGGAGCTATATAATTGAGGTGTGTGTAATAATCCAGTTGTGTGATTCAGGTACCCCCTACCCTCTACCCCCTGCCCTTTGACCTCTCCAATCCCCTACCTCTACGCTGTTGGAGATACGTATGAGGTTCCTGAGGGCCACCACCTCTCCCTCTAGAGAACGCATGGCCACGATGTGCTGGCAGTCCCCGTCAAAGTCCACACTGTCGATGCCTACAGAGAACACAGTTATATCCGCTGTCATTACAGACACATGAGTTTCACCAGGGGACAGCTTCTTTAGTTGTTACTGTATTGACCTTGGGATTTGGGTGTGAGCTTGTGTGGGTGTAGGTGTGTACCAGCAAACAGCTTCTTGAGGTGTGACTGTATCACAGTGGGGTTGGTGGCCTGGCCCAGAATCTCCAGCAGGTCATCATCTCCAATGAAGTAGAACCGCGGGAAGGCAGAGCGCTTCTCCTACAGAGGACAGACACTTCTACACTGAGTGTACAAAACATTAAGAACACCTGCTAATTCCATGACAGACTGACCAGGTGAATCCAGGTGAAAGCTATGACCCCTTGTTAATGTTACTTGTTAAATCCTCTTCAATCAGTGTAGATGAAGGGGAGGTGACACGTTAAAGAAGGATTTTTAAGCCTTGAGACAATCGAGACATGTATTGTGTATGTGTGTCTTTGATTTAAGTGCCTTTGAACGGGGTATGGTAGTAGGTGCCAGGCACACCGGTTTGTGCCAAGAACTGCAACGCTGCTGGGTTTTTGACGCTCAACAGTTTCCTGTGTGTAATAAGAATGGTCCACCACCCAAAGGACATCCAGTCAACTTGACACAACTGTGGGAAGCATTGGAGTCAACATGGGCCAGCATCCCTGTGGAATGCTTTCAACACCTTGTAGAGTCCATACCCCGACAAACTGAGGAAGTTCTGAGGGCACAGGGGGTGCAACTCAATATTAGGAAGGTGTTAATGTTTTGCACACTCAGTGTATGTTTCATTTTTCTATGATTAGTGAGGACATATAACATCCATCTTTGGACTAGTACTGACTGACGGATCAATTGAAGTACAGATGTACTGATCTCTGGTTGGTAGTTGATTGTTCAGTACCTCTAGGAACTCGTTGAGTGATTTCTGGCAACGCTGGAGCTGGTCTAAGATGGTAATGAGGGAGTTTCTAATGCCAGCCCGAGAGCTCAGAGACGTCACCCTGTTGTCTCTCTGGACATCAGCCAAAATGGACCTGACAAACACACACAGCTTAGAAACACACACAGTACAACATGGACCATGGACCAGAAAGAAACCAGAGCCACACACAGGCAGGGAGGGAGGGAAAGGCGTACCTGAAGTCCTCGTCAACCCGTTTGAAACGGGCTTGTTCCCTGGGCAGAGCCCCCCGTCCGAAGATGGGCTCCAGGTAGACCCAACGCCTCTGGATGGCATTCAGACTGACCAGGTACTCATCTAGATCAGACAGACGCACCTCCCACAGGCTCACCTGGACACACACGGTAACACTAGGTAAAGACTGACCAGGTACTCATCTAGATCAGACAGACGCACCTCCCACAGACTGACCTGGACACACACACACAGTAACACTAGGTAAAGACTGACCAGGTACTCATCTAGATCAGACAGACGCACCTCCCACAGACTGACCTGGACACACACACACGGTAACACTAGGTAAAGACACACCAGGTACTCATCTAGATCAGACAGACGCACCTCCCACAGACTGACCTGGACACACACACACACACACACGGTAACACTAGGTAAAGACTGACCAGGTACTCATCTAGATCAGACAGACGCACCTCCCACAGACTGACCTGGACACACACACACGGTAACACTAGGTAAAGACAGACCAGGTACTCATCTAGATCAGACAGACGCACCTCCCACAGACTGACCTGGACACACACACACACAGTAACACTAGGTAAAGCAGCTACTTTTAAAGATGCTGTGCTTTCAGTTGTGAGTAAGTCTAAAGACTCACCTTGTCCTGGAAGCCACGGTAGTACGGAGAGTCCTTCAGAGACTGCAGCAGGCAGCGGTTATCACCAACCTGTATGGGACGAGATGAGGTTAGTCTGTCTGGTAGTGAGTGTGTCCCCGGTAATGTGTGTGTGTCCGGTAGTGAGTGTGTCCGGTAGTGTGTGTGTGTGTGTGTGTGTGTGTGTGTGTGTGTGTGTGTGCGTGTCAGCAGTCTACTGCATCAACTATTGTATTGTCCCTTACCTGGTTGACCATGTCCTTCCAGTCCTTGATGAGTGTGAGTGTGTGTCCGGTGCTGTCTGTATACTCAGTGAGGGTGAAGGCAGCGCCAGCCCCCCACAGGTCCAGCTCCCTGAGAGCCTCTCTGATGGTCACCTCGGCCTGGGCCCTGCTGTTCAGGTCCTTGAGCTCCAGGGCTCGGTCTGTGATGGTGTCAGACACACTGAGGAGATCCCAGAAGGTCAGTCTCTCCAGGGTGGTGCCTTTAGGAAGACCCAACAGTCTGAACAGATCCAACCAGTGGTCCTGGGATAGGTGCTCCCCTCGCACGTACTTTAACACCGGAACCAGACTCTACAAACACATACAGAACACACCTTAACACCAGAACCAGACTCTACAAACACACCAGAACCAGACGCAACAAACATACCAGAACCAGACTCTACAAACACACACAGAACACACCTTAACCAGACTCTACAAACACACACAGAATACACCTTAACACCAGAACCAGACTCTACAAACACACACAGAACACACCTTAACACCAGAACTAGACTCTACAAACACACACAGAACACACTTTAATCAGACTCTACAAACACACACAGAATACACCTTAACACCAGAACCAGACTCTACAAACACACCAGAACCAGACGCAACAAACATACCAGAACCAGACTCTACAAACACACACAGAACACACCTTAACCAGACTCTACAAACACACACAGAATACACAAGAACCAGACTCTACAAACACACACAGAATACACAAGAACCAGACTCCACAAACACACACAGAACACACCTTAACCAGACTCTACAAACACACACAGAATACACAAGAATCAGACTCTACAAACACACACAGAACACACCTTAACCAGACTCTACAAACACACACAGAATACACCTTAACCAGACTCTACAAACACACACAGAACACACCTTAACCAGACTCTACAAACACACCAGAACCAGACTCTACAAACACACACAGAACACACCTTAACACCAGAACCAGACTCTACAAACACACACAGAACACACCTTAACCAGACTCTACAAACACACCAGAACCAGACTCTACAAACACACACAGAACACACCTTAACCAGACTCTACAAACACACCAGAACCAGACTCTACAAACACACCAGAACCAGACTCCACAAACACACACAGAACACACCTTAACCAGACTCTACAAACACACACAGAATACACAAGAACCAGACTCTACAAACACACACAGAATACACCTTAACCAGACTCTACAAACACACACAGAATACACCTTAACACCAGAACCAGACTCTACAAACACACCAGAACCAGACGCAACAAACATACCAGAACCAGACTCTACAAACACACACAGAATACACCTTAACACCAGAACCAGACTCTACAAACACACACAGAACACACCTTAACCAGACTCTACAAACACACACAGAACACACCTTAACCAGACTCTACAAACACACACAGAATACACCTTAACCAGACTCTACAAACACACACAGAATACACCTTAACACCAGAACCAGACTCTACAAACACACCAGAACCAGACGCAACAAACATACCAGAACCAGACTCTACAAACACACACAGAACACACCTTAACCAGACTCTACAAACACACACAGAATACACCTTAACACCAGAACCAGACTCTACAAACACACACAGAACACACCTTAACCAGACTCTACAAACACACACAGAACACACCTTAACACCAGAACCAGACTCTACAAACACACACAGAATACACCAGAACTAGACTCTACAAACACACCAGAACCAGACTCTACAAACACACCAGAACCAGACTCCACAAACACACACAGAACACACCTTAACCAGACTCTACAAACACACACAGAATACACAAGAACCAGACTCTACAAACACACACAGAATACACAAGAACCAGACTCTACAAACACACACAGAACACACCTTAACCAGACTCTACAAACACACCTTAACCAGACTCTACAAACACACACAGAATACACCTTAACACCAGAACCAGACTCTACAAACACACACAGAACACACCTTAACCAGACTCTACAAACACACCAGAACCAGACTCTACAAACACACCAGAACCAGACTCTACAAACACACCAGAACCAGACTCTACAAACACACACAGAACACACCAGAACCAGACTCTACAAACACACCAAAACCAGACTCTACAAACACACCAGAACCAGACGCAACAAACACACCAGAACCAGACTCTACAAACACACCAGAACCAGACGCAACAAACATACCAGAACCAGACGCAACAAACACACACAGAATACACCAGAACCAGACTCTACAAACACACACAGAACACACCTTAACCAGACTCTACAAACACACACAGAATACACCTTAACACCAGAACCAGACTCTACAAACACACACAGAACACACCTTAACCAGACTCTACAAACACACACAGAATACACCTTAACCAGACTCTACAAACACACACAGAACACACCTTAACACCAGAACCAGACTCTACAAACACACACAGAACACACCTTAACCAGACTCTACAAACACACACAGAACACATCTTAATAACACCAGAACCAGACTCTACAAACACACCAGAACCAGACTCTACAAACACACCAGAACCAGACTCTACAAACACACCAGAACCAGACGTGACAAACATACCAGAACCAGACTCTACAAACACACACAGAATACACCTTAACACCAGAACCAGACTCTACAAACACACCAGAACCAGACTCTACAAACACACCAGAACCAGACGCAACAAACATACCAGAACCAGACTCTACACAGAATACACCAGAACACACCTTAACCAGACTCTACAAACACACACAAAACACACCAGAAACAGACTCTACAAACACACACAGAACACACTGGAATCAGACTCTACAAACACACACAGAACACTCTCTCTCCCCCTCCCTTCCTCACCTTGTACTTATCAACTTCTCTCTGTAGTTTGACAGACATGCTGGTGTGCTGCTCAAGCTTCCTCAGTCTGTCCTGCCACGCAAACAGGAACTCCTCAAACACGTAGGTCTTACTCCTGCAAAACACACACACACACTGTTTATTCAACCACTCAGCCAGCGAAGGCAAAACGAGGTAGAAATGACCATATCAAATCTAAACCCAAACCTTCCCTGACACCTAACCTGAATGTGATCCAGTCCTCCTTGGCCTTCTCCTGGAAGCCCTCCTGCCAGTCCTCATACAGAGACCACATCTGTCCATACTCCTCCATGTCTCTGATGGTCTCCTCCGCCAGGGAGAAGTCTGGAGCCTCCAGCTCAAAGTGACGACAGTCCTCACTGAGAAGAGACACTCATTAGTACACAGAAAACGGAATGATTGAAAGTACAGTTGACTTGCTGTGTGTGTGTGTGTGTATAACCTACAGCAGGCGTGTGTGTGTGTGTGTGTGTGTATAACCTACAGCAGGCGTGTGTGTGTGTATGTGTGTGTGTGTGTGTGTGTGTGTGTGTGTGTGTGTGTGTGTGTGTGTGTGTGTGTGTGTGTGTGTGTGTGTGTGTGTGTGTGTGTGTGTGTGTCTGTGTGTGTGTAACCTACAGCAGGCGTGTGTGTGTGTGTGTGTGGTGTGGTGTGGTGTGTTGTGTGGGTGTTGTGTTGTGTGTGTGTGTGTATGTGTGTGTGTGTGTGTGTGTGTGTGTGTGTAACCTACAGCAGGCATGTGTGTTGTGTTGTGTGGTGTGGTGTGGTGTGGTGTGGTGTGTGTGTGTGTGTGTGTGGTGTGGTGTGGTGTGTGTGTGTAACCTACAGCAGGCATGTGTGTTGTGTTGTGTGGTGTGGTGTGGTGTGGTGTGGTGTGGTGTGGTGTGGTGTGGTGTGGTGTGGTGTGTGTGTGTGTGTGTGTGTGTGGTGTGGTGTGTGTGTGTAACCTACAGCAGGCGTGTGCGTGTGACCTCCAGCTCCTGGAACTCCTGTCTCTTGTCTCTGATGGTTTGGACAGAGGCCAGCAGGGCTGCCTGGTCTCCTGTCTCTATGACCTCGTCTCTGGGCTTCAGTTGGTCCCAGCGAGCCCTGAACCTGTCCAGCTCCAGCCTGTAGGCCTGGACACGACTCTCAGCATTACTACGCATCACCTCGACCTAGAGGAGAGGGAGAAACCAGGGGGAAATGAGAGAAGGAGCATCTGTGTTTTTTGTCCAAGCGTGTTTGCAAAAGTGTGCGTGTGCGTTCTCTTGTGTGTGTGTGTGTGTGTGTGTGTGTGTGTGTGTGTGTGTGTGTACCTGCTCTTTGATCATCAGCTGGTGGCTCTCCATCATCATCTCTAGTTTGTCCCACTTGGCCCTGAGGGAGGACAGAGAATCCAGACCGCCTCCTGCTACGGCCCTCAGCAGACGGTTCTTCTCCTGCGCCGCCTGGAACTGGAGCAGGATCTACACCACATCACACAAACATTACAGCAACGCTCAGACAACACTATAAATCTGGGGTCTCGATATATGGAACATCACACAAACAGAGCAAAGCTCAGGCAACTTTAAAGAACTGTGGTAGAAGTGATTGAAAAAACTGTGGTAGAAGTGATTGAATATTAATGGTCATGAACAGTTAAAAATCATGTTTTTCATGAAAATGGATGATATTAGAAGGAAACTAGATGAAAGTATGAAAAATGACTGTTGCTTCTTCATTGATAACGTTTGATCACAAAGTTACTGGTCCCCTCCCCCATGTAAAACACTAGGATTCATTATTCAGGGGACAAGGTGACATCACCTAAACTTTCATTATTTAAATAAGTACCGCCTTGTAACCAACATCGGAGAAGCTGTGTTTGTGTTTGCAGAGAGGCGTTGTTTATATAGCTAGATAGCTACTCTACTGAGGCCAACATTTTACTGTAGGGTATCAGAAAACATAATTAAAAGTTGACCCTATTCATCTATGGCAACGATACGTATATGTTTCCCCTTTCATCTGTGTCAGCAGTTACTGGCTAGCTAGGTGTTCAGCCAGCATGGAACAAATGGTGGGAATGGGTCGTTCAAAACACAGACACAGTTGAGAGGTCAACACATGGGTCAGTGCTGCTGTGTTACTGGCTAGCTAGGTGTTCAGCCAGCATGGAACAAAAGGTGGGAGTGGGTCAATATCATTGGTGCAATTTCAATATTGTTTGAGTTGCTTTGTGCATCACCAAATTAGCTTGAGATGATTTTACTGCAACACTGGTCACTGCATCCAAATTACTTGACACACAGTAGATGTTTCAAAATTCATAAATATAAGCTCCCCGCCCACTCAGCCTGTCACTTCAAACTTCCTGGTACTTAGCCAAGAGAGAAAAAGTACTTTTCAGAATGACTGTTCAGGACCTTTAAGTATTGTTGAGTCCCTCAGAGTGAGATTCTTACGTCTGGTTTGCGGGCCTGTATCTGGCTGTGTCTGGCATTGGCCTCTCCTATCTCATCAATACTCTCTGGACGAGAGGACAACGTCTCCATGGCCCCAGTCACAAAACTGTCTATGTCTAGGGTATGGCCTGGAGGGGGAGAGGAAAGTAAAGAACAAAGAAAATAAAATGAAACAGAAAGACTGTGAAAGGGAAACATGTCACATATGAACTAAACTGTGGTAAAGCCCCTGCACAAAAGACACATCAACAGTCATACATTGGTGTCACTAGGAGATTTGCATATATACATTTGAGTTAAACGCATATATTTCAAGTGTAAATCCAGGCTTTACCTTGTATGGACTTTCTGAGGGACATCAGCAGGGTGTCAAACAGTCTCTGGATGAGGTCATCAATCACTGCCTTCACTGGCTCACAGTTCACTGTGATACAGTCAACCTTCTCCAGACTGAAAGAGACAAAACGGTTTTACCACGACTGTAACAGATCAATGGAAGCTATGTGGCCTGTGGGCGGCTGTGTACCTGGGCAGGCGCTCTGACTCCTTCCCTCTGGCCTTCAAGGCCTTGAAGTTCCTCTCCCAGTCCTGGACAGACGATAGCTGCTTCTCCACCAACAAGTCCATGTCAACCTGGCCCAGCACCACCCACTCCTACAGAGAGAACACAAAGATAGATATACGCTAACACACCGCCCGGGCAACGAAAGAGTGGCTTCGTAAGAAGCATTTCAAGGTCCTGGAGTGGCCTAGCCAGTCTCCAGATCTCAACCCCATAGAAAATCTTTGGAGGGAGTTGAAAGTCTGTGTTGCCCAGCAACAGCCCCAAAACATCACTGCTCTAGAGGAGATCTGCATGGAGGAATGGGCCAAAATACCAGCAACAGTATGTGGAAACCCTGTGAAGACTTACAGAAAGCGTTTGACCTCTGTCATTGCCAACAAAGGGTATATAACAAAGTATTGAGAAACTTTTGTTATTGACCAAATACTTATTTTCCACCATAATTTGCAAATAAATTCATTAAAAATCCTACAATGTGATCTTCTGGATTTTTTTTCTCATTTTGTCTGTCATAGTTGAAGTGTACCTATGATGAAAATTACAGGCCTCTCTCATCTTTTTAAGTGGGAGAACTTGCACAATTGGTGGCTGACTAAATACTTTTTGCCCCACTGTATACACAGATATACACTGAGTGTACATGCTCTTTCCATGACAGCCTGACCAGGTGAATACAGGTGAAAGCTATGACCCCTTATTGATGTTACTTGTTAAATCCTCTTCAATCAGTGTAAATGAAGGGAAGGAGACAGATTAAAGAATGATTTGTAAGCTTGAGACAATTGAGACATGGATTGTGTATGTGTGTCATTCAGAGGGTGAATGGGCAAGACAAAATATTTAAGTGCCTTTGAACGGGGTATGGTAATAAGTGCCAAGGCACACCGGTTTGTGCCAAGAACTGCAACGCTGCTTGGTTTTTCAAGCTCAACATTTTCCCATGTGTAATAAGAATGGTCCACCACCCAAAGGACATCCAGTCAACTTGACACAACTGTGGGAAGCATTGGAGTCAACATGGGCCAGCATCCCCGTGGAATGCTTTCAACACCTTGTAGAGTCCATGCCCCGACAAACTGAGGAAGTTCTGAGGGCAAAGGGGGTGAAACTCAATATTAAAAAGGTGTTCCTAATGTTTTGAAAACTCACTGTACATTAGACATTACATACACAGACATTAAACATTATACACACGTACATTATATATACAGATAGACATTATACACAGATACAGACATTATATACACAAACATACATTAAAATTATTATATACACAGATAGACATTACAGACATTATATAAACAGAGATATTAGAGACATTATATACACAGACATACATTATATACACAGACGGATATTACCGATATTATAGAGACAGAGAGACAGACATTATATAACCAGACAGACATTATACACTGCTCAAAAAAATAAAGGGAACACTTAAACAACACAATGTAACTCCAAGTCAATCACACTTCTGTGAAATCAAACTGTCCACTTAGGAAGCAACACTGATTGACAATAAATTTCACATGCTGTTGTGCAAATGCAATAGACAACAGGTGGAAATTATAGGCAATTAGCAAGACACCCCCAATAAAGGAGTTCCTATGCTTCCTGGCTGATGTTTTGGTCACTTTTGAATGCTTGCGGTGCTTTCACTCTAGTGGTAGCATGAGACGGAGTCTACAACCCACACAAGTGGCTCAGGTAGTGCAGCTCATCCAGGATGGCACATCAATGCGAGCTGTGGCAAGAAGGTTTGCTGTGTCTGTCAGCGTAGTGTCCAGAGCATGGAGGCGCTACCCGGAGACAGGCCAGTACATCAGGAGATGTGGAGGCCGTAGGAGGGCAACAACCCAGCAGCAGGACCGCTACCTCTGCCTTTGTGCAAGGAGGAGCAGGAGGAGCACTGCCAGAGCCCTGCAAAATGACCTCCAGCAGGCCACAAATGTGCATGTGTCTGCTCAAACGGTCAGAAACAGACTACGTGAGGGTGGTATGAGGGCCCGACGTCCACAGGTGGGGGTTGTGCTTACAGCCCAACACCGTGCAGGACGTTTGGCATTTGCCAGAGAACACCAAGATTGGCAAATTCGCCACTGGCGCCCTGTGCTCTTCACAGATGAAAGCAGGTTCACACTGAGCACGTGACAGACGTGACAGAGTCTGGAGACGCCGTGGAGAATGTTCTGCTGCCTGCAACATCCTCCAGCATGGTCAGTCATGGTGTGTGGGTGGCATTTCTTTGGGGGACCGCACAGCCCTCCATGTGCTCGCCAGAGGTAGCCTGACTGCCATTAGGTACCGAGATGAGATCCTCAAGATCCCTTGTGAGACCCTATGCTGGTGCGGTTGGCCCTGGGTTCCTCCTAATGCAAGACCTCATGTGGCTGAAGTGTGTCAGCAGTTCCTGCAAGAGGAAGGCATTGATGCTATGGACTGGCCCGCCCGTTCACCAGACCTGAATCCAATTGAGCACAACATGTCTCGCTCCATCCAGCAACGCCACGCTGCACCACAGATTGTCCGGGAGTTGGCAGATGCTTTAGTCCAGGTCTGGGAGGAGATCCCCCAGGAGACCATCCGCCACCTCATCAGGAGCATGCCAGGCGTTGTAGGGAGGAATACAGGCATGTGGAGGCCACACACACTACTGAGCCTCATTTTCACTTGTTTTAAAGACATTACATCAAAGTTGGATCAGCCTGTAGTGTGGTTTTCCACTTTAATTTTGAGTGTGACTCCAAATCCAGACCTCCATGGGTTGATAAATTTGATTTCCACTGATAATTTTTGTGTGATTTTGTTGTCAGCACATTCAACTATGTAAAGAAAAAAGTATTTAATAAGAATATTTCATTCATTCAGATCTAGGATGTGTTATTTTAGTGTTCCCTTTATTCTTTTGAGCAGTGTATAAACAGACAGACATTATATAAACAGACAGACATTACAGACATTATATACACAGATAGTCATTACAGACATATAAACAGACAGACATTATACACAGACAGACATTATAGACATATACACAGAAAGACATTACAGAGATTATATACACAGACAGACAGACATTACAGACATTATATACACACACAGACAGACAGACAGACAGACAGAACAAACATTATATACACAGACAGACATTACAGACATTATATACACAGACAGACATTATATACACAGACAGACATTACATACACAGACATTACAGTTGTGGCCAAAAGTTTTGAGAATGACACAAATATTAATGTCCAAGTCTGCTGCCTCAGTGTCTCTAGATATTTTTGTCAGATGTTACTATGGAATACTGAAGTATAATTACAAGCATTTCATAAGTGTTTTATTGACAGTTACATGAAGTTGATGCAGAGAGTCAATACTTGCAGTGTTGACCCTTCTTTTTCAAGACCTCTACAATCCGCCCTGGCATGCTGTCAATTAACTTCTGGGCCACATCCTGACTGAAGGCAGCCCATTCTTGCATCAATGCTTGGAGTTTGTCAGAATTTGTGGGGTTTTGTTTGTCCACCCGCCTCTTGAGGATTGCCCACAACTTCTCAATGGATTAAGGTCTGGGGAGTTTCCTGGCCATGGACACAAAATATCGATGTTTTGTTCCCTGAGCCACTTAGTTATCACTTTTGCCTTGTGGCAAGGTGCTCCATCATGCTGGAAAAGGCATTGTTTGTCACCAAACTGTTCCTGGATGGTGGGAGAAGTTGCTCTCGGAGGATGTGCCATTCTTTATTCATGGATGTGTTCTTAGGCAAAATTGTGAGTGAGCCCACTCCCTTGGCTGAGAAGCAACCCCACACATGAATGGTCTCAGGATGCTTTACTGTTGGCATGACACAGGACTGAAGATAGAGCTCACCTTGTCTTCTCCGACAAGCTTTTTTCCAGATGCCCCAAACAATCGGAAAGGGGATATTTCATAGAAATAAATATATATATATATATATATATACATACAGTGCCTTGCGAAAGTATTCGGCCCCCTTGAACTTTGCGACCTTTTGCCACATTTCAGGCTTCAAACATAAAGATATAAAACTGTATTTTTTTGTGAAGAATCAACAACAAGTGGGACACAATCATGAAGTGGAACGACATTTATTGGATATTTCAAACTTTTTTAACAAATCAAAAACTGAAAAATTGGGCGTGCAAAATTATTCAGCCCCCTTAAGTTAATACTTTGTAGCGCCACCTTTTGCTGCGATTACAGCTGTAAGTCGCTTGTGGTATGTCTCTATCAGTTTTGCACATCGAGAGACTGACATTTTTTCCCATTCCTCCTTGCAAAACAGCTCGAGCTCAGTGAGGTTGGATGGAGAGCATTTGTGAACAGCAGTTTTCAGTTCTTTATACAGATTCTCGATTGGATTCAGGTCTGGACTTTGACTTGGCCATTCTAACACCTGGATATGTTTATTTTTGAACCATTCCATTGTAGATTTTGCTTTATGTTTTGGATCATTGTCTTGTTGGAAGACAAATCTCCGTCCCAGTCTCAAGTCTTTTGCAGACTCCATCAGGTTTTCTTCCAGAATGGTCCTGTATTTGGCTCCATCCATCTTCCCATCAATTTTAACCATCTTCCCTGTCCCTGCTGAAGAAAAGCAGGCCCAAACCATGATGCTGCCACCACCATGTTTGACAGTGGGGATGGTGTGTTCAGCTGTGTGGCTTTTACGCCAAACATAACGTTTTGCATTGTTGCCAAAAAGTTCAATTTTGGTTTCATCTGACCAGAGCACCTTCTTCCACATGTTTGGTGTGTCTCCCAGGTGGCTTGTGGCAAACTTTAAACAACACTTTTTATGGATATCTTTAAGAAATGGCTTTCTTCTTGCCACTCTTCCATAAAGGCCAGATTTGTGCAATATAGGACTGATTGTTGTCCTATGGACAGAGTTTCCCACCTCAGCTGTAGATCTCTGCAGTTCATCCAGAGTGATCATGGGCCTCTTGGCTGCATCTCTGATCAGTCTTCTCCTTGTATGAGCTGAAAGTTTAGAGGGACGGCCAGGTCTTGGTAGATTTGCAGTGGTCTGATACTCCTTCCATTTCAATATTATCGCTTGCACAGTGCTCCTTGGGATGTTTAAAGCTTGGGAAATCTTTTTGTATCCAAATCCGGCTTTAAACTTCTTCACAACAGTATCTCGGACCTGCCTGGTGTGTTCCTTGTTCTTCATGATGCTCTCTGCGCTTTTAACGGACCTCTGAGACTATCACAGTGCAGGTGCATTTATACGGAGACTTGATTACACACAGGTGGATTGTATTTATCATCATTAGTCATTTAGGTCAACATTGGATCATTCAGAGATCCTCACTGAACTTCTGGAGAGAGTTTGCTGCATTGAAAGTAAAGGGGCTGAATAATTTTGCACGCCCAATTTTTCAGTTTTTGATTTGTTAAAAAAGTTTGAAATATCCAATAAATGTCGTTCCACTTCATGATTGTGTCCCACTTGTTGTTGATTCTTCACAAAAAAATACAGTTTTATCTCTTTATGTTTGAAGCCTGAAATGTGGCAAAAGGTCGCAAAGTTCAAGGGGGCTGAATACTTTCGCAAGGCACTGTATATATATATATATATATATATATATATATAGAAATAAATATAAATATATATATATATATATATCAGTCCTCAGCAGTCTAATCCCTGCACCTTTTGCAGAATATCAGTCTGTCCCTGATGTTTTTCCTGGAGAGAAGTGGCTTCTTTGCTGCCCTTCTTGACACCAGGCCATCCTCCAAAAGTCTTTGCCTCACTGTGCGTGCAGATGCACTCACACCTGCCTGCTGCCATTCCTGAGCAAGCTCTGTACAGGTGGCGCCCCGATCCCGCAGCTGAATCAACTTTAGGAGACGGTCCTGGCGCTTGCTGGACTTTCTTGGGCGCCCTGAACTCTTCTTCGCAACAATTGAACCGCTCTCCTTAAAGTTCTTGATGATCTGATAAATGGTTAATTTAGGTGCATTCTTACTGGTAGCAATATCCTTGCCTGTGAAGCCCTTTTTGTGCAAAGCAATGATGACGGCACGTGTTTCCTTGCAAGTAACCATGGTTGACAGAGGAAGAACAATGATTCCAAGCACCACCCTCCTTTTGAAGCTTCCAGTCTGTTATTCGAACTCAATCAGCTGGAAAGAGTGATCTCCAGCCTTGTCGACACTCACACCTGTGTTAACAAGAGAATCACTGACATTATGTCAGCTGGTCCTTTTGTGGCAGGGCTAAAATGCAGTGGAATTTTTTTTTGGGGGGGGGGGATTACGTTCATTTGCATGGCTAAGAGGGACTTTGCAATTAATTGCAGTTCATCTGATCTCTTCATAACATTCTGGAGTACATGCAAAGTGCCATCATACAAACTGAGGCAGCAGACTTTGAAAATAAATATTTGTGTCATTCTCAAAACCTTTGTCCACGACTGTATATAAACACAGACATTAAATAAACAGACAGACATGATATACCCAGACAGACATTACAGACATTATATACACAGACAGACATGATATACACAGACAGACATTACAGACATTATATACACAGACAGACATTATATACACAGACAGACATATAAACAGACTGTGTATATAATATTAGACATTATATACACAGTCAGACATTACAGACAGACAGACATTACAGACATTATATACACAGACAGATATATTAGACATTACAGACATGATATACACAGACAGACATTATATACACAGACAGACATTATATAAACAGACAGATATTATATAAACAGACAGACATTACAGACATTATATACACAGACAGACATTACAGACATTATATACACAGACAGACATTACAGACATTATATACACAGACAGATATTATATAAACAGACAGATATTACAGACATTATATATACAGATAGACGTGGTTCAGGTGGAGACTAGATGGACTTTGATTTGGCTTGACTTGGGTCTTCCTCACATAAAGCCATTCAGTCAGTTTGTGTGTGTGTGTCTAATCTGGACCACATGTGCGTGTGTTGATTGAGTTTCTGTGCGGGAGGTGACAGAAACTGTGGTGAACCACATTACTTTCATGAGTGGTAGAAAAGGCAGAAGAAAGCTTTGCTTTTGGGGACAGGGGGTTTCCCTCCTAAAACCACAGGACGCATAAAAGGACACTGAAAAGACTACCGCTGTACCACTAGAAGGGAAATTAAACCCTGTGTCAAAATAAAACCATGCCAGAAATACAACAATTACCCCAAATGTACTCAAATCAAGGAGGTAATCCTGGTACATTAGTTAATGACGGATATTCCAATACAGTCAACCACTGAGCAACACTCTAACACACACACACCTTAAACTTGTCCTGAACGCCCAGCAGCCGGCTGAAGAGGTCCTCTGCTTTGCGGAAGATGGTGAGGAAGCCTGATGCGTTCCTGTCAATCATGACGCTGAAGATTAGCTCCTCCCCCTGGGCGCTGACTCCTTTGAACTGGTTCGGGATAGAGATGAACCTCTTCATCTCTCTGAAGTACTTGGCCCTCACCTCCTCAAAAGGAGGACGGAACTGAAGACGACCCTGCCTAAAGATGGGGACGACAGCAGAGCAGAGATTATACGTTTGACTATTTTACAATGCAGTATATTATATTACCGTAGGAGAGAGAGACAGAAAGAGACAAAAAGAGAAACAGAGACAGTCCGAGACAGACAGAGACAAAGAGAGAGAGAGACAAAGACAAAGAGAGAGAGAGGCAGAGACAAAGAGAGAGAGACAAAGAGAGAGAGGCAGAGACAAAGAGAGAGAGACAAAGACAAAGAGGCAGAGACAAAGAGAGAGAGAGGCAGAGACAAAGAGAGAGAGAGGCAGAGACAAAGAGAGAGAGAGGCAGAGACAAAGAGAGAGAGAGGCAGAGAGAGACAAAGAGAGAGAGAGGCAGAGAGAGACAAAGAGAGAGAGAGGCAGAGACAAAGAGAGAGAGACAAAGAGAGAGAGAGGCAGAGACAAAGAGAGAGAGACAAAGAGAGAGAGAGGCAGAGACAAAGAGAGAGACAAAGACAAAGAGAGAGAGACAAAGAGAGAGAGAGGCAGAGACAAAAGAGAGAGAGACAAAGCGAGAGAGAGGCAGAGACAATGAGAGAGACAAAGACAAAGAGAGAGAGGCAGAGACAAAGAGAGAGAGACAAAGAGAGAGAGAGGCAGAGACAAAGAGAGAGAGAGGCAGAGACAAAGAGAGAGAGAGGCAGAGACAAAGAGAGAGAGAGGCAGAGACAAAGAGAGAGAGAGGCAGAGACAAAGAGAGAGAGACAAAGAGAGAGAGAGGCAGAGACAAAGAGAGAGAGACAAAGAGACAAAGAGAGAGAGACAAAGAGAGAGAGACAGAGAGAGAGAGGCAGAGACAAAGAGAGAGAGAGGCAGAGACAAAGAGAGAGAGAGGCAGAGACAAAGAGAGAGAGACAAAGAGAGAGAGAGGCAGAGACAAAGAGAGAGAGACAAAGAGACAAAGAGAGAGAGACAAAGAGAGAGAGACAGAGAGAGAGAGGCAGAGACAAAGAGAGAGAGAGGCAGAGACAAAGAGAGAGAGACAAAGAGAGAGAGGCAGAGACAAAGAGAGAGAGAGAGAGAGGCAGAGACAAAGAGAGAGAGAGAGGCAGAGACAAAGAGAGAGAGAGGAAGAGACAAAGAGAGAGAGAGGCAGAGACAAAGAGAGAGAGAGAGGCAAGAGACAAAGAGAGAGAGAGGCAGAGACAAAGAGAGAGAGAGGCAGAGACAAAGAGAGAGAGAGGCAGAGACAAAGAGAGAGAGACAAAGAGAGACCGAGAGAGAGACAAAGAGAGACCGAGAGAGAGAGAGAGAGAGAGAGACAGAGAGAGAGACAGAGATTTGGCTACCCAAAGAGGAGCGTGTATGTGGTCACTGCATGACAGGGGAGGTAGAGACAGAGATTAACTTTACTGTGATATGATCTCCTTTACTGTGATAAATATTCCTCACAAAGAGATTCATTATTCACAGAAATGACTACATATATTCCACATTTTTACAAATTGAACCCAGAGGAAAAACTAAGAATACTCATGGGCGAAGGAGCAATAGCTCCTCTTGCAGCCAAATATGTATTTTCCTGCCATTGCCTGAGGGACACTGAATAATAACATCTGCATAGTAAACAGTAACTTACTTATTATTACTATTATTGTTATTATTATAATTATTAATGTTTATCATTCCAAATATGGGTGGTAATGGTAGTGTTAACAGTTTAGTGATGGTAGTAGTAGTCGTAGTAGCCAATAAAGCAGCTTGAATTTGAATTTGAGAGACAGAGAGAGAGACAGAGAGAGAGACAGAGAGAGAGACAGAGAGAGACACAGAGAGAGAGACAGAGAGAGAGACAGAGAGAGACAGAGAGAGAGAGACAGAGAGAGAGACAGAGAGAGAGACAGAGAGAGAGACAGAGAGAGACAGAGAGAGAGAGAGAGAGAGACAGAGAGAGAGAGAGAGAGAGAGACAGAGAGAGAGACAGAGAGAGAGACAGAGAGAGACACAGAGAGAGAGACAGAGAGAGAGACAGAGAGAGAGACAGAGAGAGACAGAGAGAGAGAGACAGAGAGAGAGACAGAGAGAGAGACAGAGAGAGACAGAGAGAGACAGAGAGAGAGAGACAGAGAGAGACAGAGAGAGAGAGACAGAGAGAGAGACAGAGAGAGAGACAGAGAGAGAGACAGAGAGAGAGAGAGAGAGACAGAGAGAGAGACAGAGTGCCACTAACTTGAAAGTGAGGTCTATGTGTATCTCAGGCAGGTTCTTGTTGAGAGCCTCCAGTCCAGTCTGGTACTGATGTTCCAGGGCCTTGTACAGCTGGTGGTTCCAGTGCTGCCTCCAGGCCTTCATCTCCCCTGACCTGAACCCCTACATCACCAAACACACAATCAACATCAAATAGCAGACAGGAGTTTAAGACGTTCTAACCAAACATACCCTCATCACTTTCCGGCCGTGTGGTCCAGTGCTGCAAGGAAAGACCCAGTTAAGCTGCAGTTGGACCAGAACAGAGCGACACGTCTTGTCCTTCATTGTAATCAGAGGGCTGATGTAAATACTATACATGCCAGTCTCTCTTGGCTCAGAGTTGACTAAGGAAAGACTGACTGCATCACTTCTTGTTTTTATGAGAAACATTAATGTGTTGAAATCCCAAATTGTTTGCATAGTCAACTTACACACAGCTCTGACACACACACTTACCTCACCAGACATGCCACCAGGGGTCTTTACACAGTTTCCAAATCCAGAACAAATTCAAGAAAGCGTACAGTATTATATAGAGCCATTATTGCATCGAACTTCCATCGATCTCATATTGCTCAAATAAACAGTAAACCTGGTTTAATAAAACAGATAAAGCAACACCTCCCGGCACAACGCCGCTCCCCTATTTGACCCAGATAGTGTGTGTGTATTCCTTGATATGTAGGCTACATGTGCATTTTTTTAAATGTATGTAGTTCTGTCCTTGAGCTGTTCTTGTCTATTAATGTTCTGTATTATGTAATTCTGTATTATGTTCCATGTTCTGTGTTGGACACCAGGAAGAGTAGCTGCTGTTTTTGGAACAGCTAATGGGGATCCTAATAAAACACCCAAATATTAAACACAGACCTTTATAACTCTTACCCTAATCTCAGCTCTCTAGCCAGACTCCCTACCATTCTCCGTGGTTACCTGTGCCTCCAGTGTGGCGACCCCGGTGCGTAGCTCCTGTAAACCGTCCTTCCAGCGCTGCTGGTGCCTCAGCAGGTCCACAGTCATCAGGGCCACCACCTTCTCAGTGAAGTCTGTGTGCCACTTCCTCAGTTTCCGGTTCTCAGTGGAGAGTCTCTCTGCGGCAGACTGGAGTTTTCCAATGTACACCTCCAGCTCTTTGGGATTATCCCAGGTGATCTGCAGCTTCCCGCCAGAGTCCCGGGGTTGGGACCGTGGATTCTGCTGCATTGGGAAAAGGGACAGGATATTTGAAATGGTTTTCCTTAAAGCATTCGGTTGGGGCGGGAGGAGGTGGTGGTAACAGATCTATAAGCCTATGGATGAGTCAGTACCTTGATGACCTGCTCAAAGGCCAGGGCGTAGCTGAGCATCATGGGTCTCTGAGAGGAGATCATCTGCTGGTCGATGGTGTTGTAGAAATGGGCCACCTGCCAGAGACAAACACAGAGTCACATCTCAACATAAATAAAATACAGGACGTGGGTCCATGTGTGTGTGTAAAACAGTGTGTGTGTGTGTGTGTGTGTGTGTGTGTGTGTGTGTGTGTGTGTGTGCGTGTCCTTGCCTGTTTGAGGATGATGGCCTGTCTGTAGAACTTGTCTGCGGTGTTGGCAGCCTGCTGGATCTTGGCTGGGATGGGGAAGCCAAGGGCTGACAGCTGTCTGACCTCCCTCAGCAGAGTCACCAGACGGTCAGAGTACTGGATCTTCAGCTTTCCATCTATATGGTCCAGCTCCATCACACGGTTACTGGCCTGAAGACTGGAGGGAGGGAGAACAGTGGGTTTATTATACAGTATTAATACAGAATGGATGGACTGATGGACAGACAGACAAATTGCTGTATGGTTCTCAACTGACCTGATGCCAGACTTTGGGTCAGAGAGGCCAGAGAGGATGTCTCTGGACCAGTCATCAAACTGTTCCTGTTCGTAGGCCCGTAGAACCTCCAGCAGGTCGTCACAGAACCGCAGGAACGAGCGGAACCCTGACAGGTCTGACAGCAGAGCCTGCGCTATCTTGATGGAGTCCTCCACCTCAGGTACAAACAGTCAGCCGATCAATCAACACACACTGTGCTCTCTCACACACACACACACACACACACACACACACACACACACACACACACACAGAGAGAGAAAGCGACGAACTGCACACACACCTTATGGAGAAGCTGGCGGACCCATACAATGTTGTTGACGACCTCAGGGAGATTCCGGCCAGCCAGGGGGCCGGACTTTTCTCCCGGGGCGCCATGGCAACGACCCTCAAAGTCTGTCCGCAGCACTGGGAGGGATCAAAGGTCAATTCATGATTAGGACATGAGGGGTGACATCACAAACAACATTATGACAGTCTCTGAAGTACTGAACTCCTACTGACCCTTGATGTATTCCAGCAGTCTGGCCAGCAGAGTCTCCCTCTCTGACTGCAGCTCCTTGCTGACGTTGGGTCGTCTGATCAGCTCCTTGTGCTTCTGAAACACCTGCAGAAGCTGTAAACACAAGTTCAATGAATTAATAATGAAGTCAGCATTTTCAAAACAATGAAATTCAACTTCATGTAACTAGACAAGTGATGTTCTGACCTGCTGTGGGTTGTCCTGTACATCTGCTATGTAGGCCTTCAGTCTGCCTGCCACCTCCTGCTCTGCTGGGGCGATGGCTCGCTCAAACTGGGCTACTGCCGCCCTCCACAGAGGCTACAGCAGAGAGAGAGAGAAACATCAACCAGCTCAGGTAACTCCGTAAACATTAAAGCTTCTAATATGTAGTTCTGTCATTTTACATACTCCCTCTCTCTCTCTCTGTCTTTCAATTCAATTTAAGGGGCATTATTGGCATGGGAAGCATATGTTTACATTGCCAAAGCAAGTGAGGGAGATAAACAATTCAAAAATGAACAGCAAAATAAATCTCAATTTCAATTCAAATGTTCACATTGGCAACGCAAGTCATATTATGTCTATACACAGTGTTGTAATGATGTAAATGGTTAAAGTACAAAAGGGAAAATAAATAAACATAAATATAGCTTGTATTTACAATGGTGTTGGTTCTTCACTGGTTGCCCTTTTCTTAAGGCAAAACGGTCAGAAATCTTGCTGCTGTGGTATTTCACCCAATGGATACGGGAGATGATCAAAATTGGATTTGTTCTTTGTGGATCTGTGTAATCTGAGGGAAATATGTGTCTCTAATATGGTCATACATTGGGCAGGAGGTTAGGAAGTGCAGCTCAGTTTCCACCTCATTTTGTGGGCAGTGAGCACATAGCCTGTCTTCTCTTGAGAGCCATGTCTGCCTACGGCGGCCTTTCTCAATAGCAAGGCTATGCTCACTGAGTCTGTACATAGTCAAAGCTTTCCTTAAGTTTGGGTCGGTCATAGTGGTCAGGTATTCTGCCACTGTGTACTCTCTGTTTAGGGCCAAATAGCATTCTAGTTTGCTCTGTTTTTTTGTTAATTCTTTCCAATGCGTCATGTAATTATCTTTTTGTTTTCTCATGATTTGGTTGGGTCTAATTGTGCTGCTGTCCTGGGGCTCTGTGGGGTCTGTGTTTGTGAACAGAGCCCCAGGACCAGCTTGCTTAGGGGACTCTTCTCCAGGTTAATTTCTCTGTAGGTGATGGCTTTGTTATAGAAGGTTTGGGAATCGCTTCCTTTTAGATGGTTGTAGAATTTAACGGCTCTTTTCTGGATTTTGATAATTAGTGGGTATCGGACTAATTCTACTCTGCATGTATTATTTGGTGGTTTACGTTGTACACAAAATATATTTTTGCAGAATTCTGCATGCAGAGTCTCAATTTGTGAATTGTTAGTTGGTGAGCAGACTCCAGACCTCACAACCATAAAGGGCAATGGGCTCTATGACCAATTCAAGTATTTTTAGCCAAATCCTAATTGGTTTGTCGAATTTTATGTTCCTTTTGATGGCATAGAATGCCCTTCTTGCCTTGTCTCTCAGATCGTTCACAGCTTTGTGGAAGTTACCTGTGGCGCTGATGTTTAGGCCGAGGTATGTATAGTTTTTTGTGTGCTCTAGGGCAACAGTGTCTAGATGGAATTTGTATTTGTGGTCCTGGCAACTGGACCTTTTTTGGAACAACATTATTTTGGTCTTACTGAGATTTACTGTCAGGGCCCAGGTCTGACAGAATCTGTGCAGGAGATCTAGGTGCTGCTGTAGGCCCTCCTTGGTTGGTGACAGAAGCACCAGATCATCAGCAAACAGAAGACATTTGACTTCAGATTCTAATAGGGTGAAGTCAGGTGCTGAAGTCTGTTTGTTGCCAATTTGTTGACATACCTCAGTATAGGGGTTGTAGTGTAAGGGGTTGAGGCCAGAGAAGGGTTCAAATACGCGAGCCGAGGCCAAGGCCTGCTGTTTTCCTCCAGGCAGCAGACGAAGCAGCTTCTCATGGACCGTACGGATCGTCACCACCTGAGACACATCCACACACACAGGTCAGAGTTTGTCAAGAACTGTACGGATCGTCACCACCAGAGACACACATCCACACACACAGGTCAGAGTTTGTCAAGAACTGTATGGATCGTCACCACCAGAGACACACATCCACACACACAGGTCAGAGTTTGTCAAGAACTGTACGGATCGTCACCGCCTGAGACACACATCCACACACACAGGTCAGAGTTTGTCAAGAACTGAACGGATCGTCACCTCCTCAGAAAGAGAAGTGGTGAAGGATGAGTCACGGACAGTCATACATGTCAAATATACAGTACACACACACGTCATTAAGTCATATGGTAAAGCTTCATCAGTAACCTCAGGATAGAATATCAGGAACATTGTCACTTAAGAAAAAAAGGAAGTGGGGTGTACTGACTTAGTCAAAAGGATCTATGAAGAGGGAGTGCATGGCTATCCTATACTTCCTGATATACAATTATGACAATGATGTTAATGACACTGAGAAGGATTGACAGCTGGTGCATCTGACCTCATCCAGTCTCTGAGCCAGGCTGTGCAGGGCCTGTGGGCGATGCTTGTCTCCCTTCCAGGGGTAAGGGGCGTATCTCTTCCACACCTGTCCACTCAGGTGCTCACAGGCCGACACCCACTGCTCACAGATGACCAGGCCGACTCTCAGGCTCTCCCTCACAGACAGGAACGGGTCCAAAAAGAGTTTCACACCACTCAGTTTCTTCTGCACGTACCTGCCCAGCGCACCACCTGACACACATAAACACACAGTCAGAAACACAAGCCATGGCAGGCCTTCTGGAATAACGCACCACCACCATAATAAATACAGTAGCTCTCTGACAGCTCATTTTCAGCTCTAGGCGTGGGCATCTGTGAGCAGTGGGTGTGGGCCTGTGTGTGTGTGTGTGTCATACCGATGACGTCCATGAGTCTGAGCATGCGTGTCTCAGGAAAAGGATCATGGTCGTTCTGCCTCCACACGTCATCCAGTGTGTCTCTGCTCACCTCCACCAGCTCCACAGCATCAGCCAGACAGACACCATCCAGACCACTGTAGTCCTGATACACACAGAGGGATGAGACGGTCAACATGCTCACTCACCCCTTCCTTCCTTCCTCTTTTGTCCATCATAGGTTGATGGTGACCATGACATGATTGATTGGGATGAGTCTGGGGTATGGTGAGTGAGCAGATGGCTGATGAGGACAATCTGAGCCGGGAACATTCTTTACTTTACTGCCTTTATTGTCCCCTTGGGGGAGATTTGTGGCAGTATCATACACAATAAAAATGGACAATACACAATAGAACTTCATGACAGTAATATACAGTATGAGAAGCCTGCTGGTCTTTGTGATTGGATCGGGACATTAGCCCATGCTATTTAGGAGGGATATCACATTTGGCACAAATGATTGTCTAGTCCTGTTTTTTTTCACTCTTTGGCACACTGGACATGATATAATGGTAGTAGACATGCAGTCCATGCCTTCTCTATGGGCTTGAAGAGCTCAGAGAAGTGTGCGGCCCTCTCTCTCACAGTGCTCCTGTCCCCAGACTCAGAGAGATCCGCCCAGTACTGGAATTCATCCACCGGGGTCAGGATACCTGCACAGACAGAAGAACACACCAACAGGAGGTTTTAAACTTTTAACTATGATTAGACCGGGGATCGTTGTTGCTCTTGTGTCTTGATATTATTTGATGTAATTCCCCTGTTACATTTTGATGTACTAGTAGATATATCCTAGGCGGAGGGGTTTGCTAAAGCTCATAGAGATCCAGATCCAGGCTATTCTGAATCATGTGATGAGCAGTGTGCACCCACCCAGGATGTCATCTTCCCCTGGACTCCTCTTGCCAGAGTCTTCTGTTCCAGCCCTGCGGACCACAGAGCCTAGCCCCTGCTCCAGCTCACTTAGCAGGCCCGCAAGCTTAGGGTCAAATGCTGAGCTCCACCGCTCATCCTTGAATAAGGGAATAATTTTTTAAAAATCTATAAAACACACCTGTAACACACACCTGCAAGGTATAAATGTATTACCTCTTTAGTACACAGGTATATATGTTCATCACACAGGCAACCGATCCCACCTTGAGTAGCATAGGGGCGAACACCTGTCGCACGGCCTGGTAGAGGGTACTGATAGGAGACTCTAGCATGGAGGACACCAGGACATTCTGGTGCAGGTTCTCCTCTGTTATCACTGTGGGACGCAGCTTGAAGAACACTAGCACCTTCTCTCTGCTGTACCCAGCCTCAATCTTTAAACAGCCATAACAAAAAGCAGAAAAAAATAGGATATTGGTTTGCGGTTAGGTCAATTTCGATTATGTAGGAACAAAATTATAAAGTCCATAGCTAAGTTCCTGGTTAACAAGAAAACGTCTGTTCTTATCTTGGTAGATATGAACAAAGAAAGAAGTGTATGTTCATCAATGTGTGTGTTTTACAATAATACTAATTGGATATGATATGTTTTATTGTCTAGTATACCTTGTTTGACAGGCACAGGTCATTCTCGTGTTTGTTGACAGCAAGCACGAATTCGTTCCCATCATCTAAGAAGTTGTTGAGTTCCTCAGACCCAACCAGGGATGCAGACGGCTTTAGGCCGAAGTAGTTCCCTGTCGTGGTGAGGACGAACTGCTTGCGGGCGTCATCCGAGCCGTGAGGCATCTCTCACTTCTTGTTTTGTGGCCAATTGAATAGATTGTTTTCGGATTCACTGGTGAAAAAAACAGCTAATGTCATACTCTGACGATGTCACACATCCCTACCTGGGCTAACAAAAAGTATGTCAAGCCAAACCACTTGTTACTCACTAGCTAGCTGCATTTCTAAGCTAGCTATTTATCTTAAAAACCGTAGTCCATAAACGTCCAATAACGTACCGTCAGCAAACTAACGGCCAGTTGTAAAGACGAAACGCACTGGCATCACTGAGGTATATATGAACTGGCATGTTATGGCGTTTGCGATCTACATGGAAAGCTAACGACCTGGGTAGGTAGCTAGTTAGCGTAGCTATCATGCTACCTATAGCTAGCAAGTTCATAACAGTTTCATCTAGCTAGCTAGATACCGTACTTACGGGTTAAAGAGGTCGCTTCGACTGTAAGACCGAATGTGGACATCAAAGCACTAAATTATATCTGCAACGTAAAAACTAACATTACTATCCCAATTTTAGGCGAGTGGGTACTTCTGCACAATCTGCAGTCGATGTCTTGTTTCTGCACCAAGAGTGAAGCTGGCGTAGTTACCATTGAAACTACGGCAGCTACGTAGCTAGCTATCTGAACTGCAGTGCTCACTGGTTGGCTACGTAAAATGTTTTAAAGTGCCTTAGCTATCCGTGGTAAGCCACTGGCAGAGAGAAGGGCTTCGACTTTAGTGTTGTCATGTAGACCGAATACATACAGCAGGTCTAAAACTGTACAGTGAAACTAGCTTTTATGAGGTCTTTCCAACAATGCAGAAGAACAGTAATGGATTCTCTAGCGGAAAAAGCAGCTAATATCAAAGTGAATCACACTGTCACACATCCTGCAAAAAAATATGGCAAACTTTTAGGGTAGCTACTTTGCTAAGCTAGAGATTTTGCTTAAAATAATAAAAACACACGTGAAGTACAAAAAATTAAATGAAAACAGAATGCAGTTCAGTGTTGCCAACTAATTTTCAGGGTAAGTTGCTAGAGGCAGGTTGATTTGTTGCTAAAAATTGCAAAATTACTTTGGGATGTCATTGCGTGCTAACGTAAAACTGCATAATTACGTAGAATACACAATAACATTACTCAAATTGACTGGCCATCTCGGCGAAAAATATGATTTGACATTTGTTCATGTACAGACTCCAACTCTTTTCTGTACTTCTGGCTGTAGAATTTTGATTGAGACATGTTGTTTGATGTTGTAAGTTCTGTTCAAGAGTCATACATACGTGACCAACTATATCCATTTGGGTTTGGCTCATCGAACCCGTACTACTACTACTGCAGTCAGCCAACAACAATTTGCCTGTGCACGAGCTGAGCGCCTGCTGCTGACGTCACTCACAATGCACTTTTGCAGCCAGGCACGTGTATTGTAACTGAGTGTGTGACAGAGAAAATCGTTTTTGTGTCATTTAGAGGGAAAATGCGTGCATTTTAGCTTTTGAGTGACTTTTCAAAAGCTGTTAAAAGTTCCAAATACATTTTTAAAAGTAGCTAAATTTGCTGCTCGGTGCTGTTTGATTTTTTTTTTTGCCAGGGTAGTCTGAAAAGTTGCTAAATCTAGCAACAAAATTGCTAAATTGGCATCACTGAGTTACTGTATACAGTATATACAGGTCATTGCCATTAATACAACATGCAGGTATACTGAAGTGATTGACGAACAGTACCTTCAGAAAGTATTCACGTCCCTTGACTTTTTCTACATTTAGTTGTGTTACAAAGGGGGGTTAAAATTGATTTAATTCATCAACAAAAACATTCTACAATTTACACAAAATACTCTGTAATGTCAAAGTGGAAGGAACATTTTTACTCTGTAGATCTGGCTTCTACACGGAATTCCAATTTCAGAAAGTTCAACAGCAATAAATAAAATCACCATCATGAAATTAAATAAAAACAAGCTCCATTCATCTAGTCCTTCATCACTGGCCCGGCAACAAGCCACTGCTTGCAAGTCAATGCTATAAAGTACCTATCTGATGTATGCCAGCCGGCATGATGTAACTGAGACAGGAATGCATGTAGGGTAGGAGAATGCTTTGTTGTTTCTGAGTTTCCTAGGGCACGGCTTACCCTCTTTGACAGCCTCAAATGGCAGGATTCAGACTCAAAAGTTTCACCCAGCAGGGCCCATTCGGGACAAAGGAGAACAGCCCCTGACTGAGATATTATAGACCAGAGAAAAATCACATGGGTGGCATAATGATGGTTATTGGAGAAGCTAAAGCAAATGGAACATATCAGGTGGCTTTTTCATAGTTTAGCTTGGGGTTTCAATTCTCTCTCTGGATTGTATAATGTAGTAGTGTAATTTATAGTTGTGCAACATGGTTCACATCAGAATAGTTTTCAGAATTTTTGAATCAGTCTTTATGAGGGAAGAACACATCAAGGCTAAAATGGCAGTCATAGTTGTAATAGTGAGTCCTTGTAGAGATTCAGCACAGTCTAGTGTAGTGTGGATGGTCCTGCTCGTGAAAAATTTCAGACCATTTTTTATTGAATATCAAATCACTTTCATAAACAGTCAGGTCAGGACTAAGATAGTTGTTTATTCTACTTTTTATTATGTTTTAAAGAGGGAACGAGGAAGAAAGTATAGTCTGCCTTCTGCAGAGGAAGTTCTTATGACATTATGAATACGGAGAGGTCAGCAGTAGAGCTCTGTTTCTCATTTTTTTTTAATGTAGGAAATTAAGGGAATCCCTTTCAATAAAAATAGATGGCCACCCTTTCCCAGAAGCCCCTGCTTTGTTTTCTTTTTAAGTTATTGTTGTGGTTTTTATGATCTCATCCCTCAGCCGCGGTGTAAGAGCTCCTCCTCACTTCCTGTAACGTGCGTGTGCGCGTGTGTATGTATGTGTGTGTGCGTGTGTGTATGTATGTGTGCCGAGGCAATAGGTGCGATGAGTTGGTAGGGAGTTTCTGCAGTCCATGTTAATACTGAGGTTTACCACACCTCTGTTCGTGTCTGAGTTTATCCCTCATGCTGCATACTGTGTCAGCATGGTCTGATCTGATCGTCTGATATCTGTAGCCTGTATGGAGGGGAGGAAAGCCTCATCCTAACACATTATTTTGCAGTTAGGTACGTGGTTTGGGGGTATGAGTACTTGGGTGGGTATACTTACAGCTGAGTCCTGAGTCCTGGGTACAGACACTGCAGTTGGTACGCACCTGGCTAGTGTGTTGCTGAACAGCTGAGTCCTGGGTACAGACACTGCAGTTGGTACCCACCTGGCTAGTGTGTTGCTGAACAGCTGAGTCCTGGGTACAGACACTGCAGTTGGTACCCACCTGGCTAGTGTGTTGCTGAACAGCTGAGTCCTGGGTACAGACACTGCAGTTGGTACCCACCTGGCTAGTGTGTTGCTGAACAGCTGAGTCCTGGGTACAGACACTGCAGTTGGTACCCACCTGGCTAGTGTGTTGCTGAACAGCTGAGTCCTGGGTAGAGACACTGCAGTTGGTACCCACCTGGCTAGTGTGTTGCTGAACAGCTGAGTCCTGGGTACAGACACTGCAGTTGGTACGCACCTGGCTAGTGTGTTGCTGAACAGCTGAGTCCTGGGTACAGACACTGCAGTTGGTACCCACCTGGCTAGTGTGTTGCTGAACAGCTGAGTCCTGGGTACAGACACTGCAGTTGGTACCCACCTGGCTAGTGTGTTGCTGAACAGCTGAGTCCTGGGTACAGACACTGCAGTTGGTACCCACCTGGCTAGTGTGTTGCTGAACAGCTGAGTCCTGGGTACAGACACTGCAGTTGGTACCCACCTGGCTAGTGTGTTGCTGAACAGCTGAGTCCTGGGTACAGACACTGCAGTTGGTACGCACCTGGCTAGTGTGTTGCTGAACAGCTGAGTCCTGGGTACAGACACTGCAGTTGGTACCCACCTGGCTAGTGTGTTGCTGAACAGCTGAGTCCTGGGTACAGACACTGCAGTTGGTACCCACCTGGCTAGTGTGTTGCTGAACAGCTGAGTCCTGGGTACAGACACTGCAGTTGGTACCCACCTGGCTAGTGTGTTGCTGAACAGCTGAGTCCTGGGTACAGACACTGCAGTTGGTACGCACCTGGCTAGTGTGTTGCTGAACAGCTGAGTCCTGGATACAGATACTGCAGTTGGTACCCACCTGGCTAGTGTGTTGCTGAACAGCTGAGTCCTGGGTACAGACACTGCAGTTGGTACCCACCTGGCTAGTGTGTTGCTGAACAGCTGAGTCCTGGGTACAGACACTGCAGTTGGTACCCACCTGGCTAGTGTGTTGCTGAACAGCTGAGTCCTGGGTACAGACACTGCAGTTGGTACCCACCTGGCTAGTGTGTTGCTGAACAGCTGAGACCTGGGTAGAGACACTGCAGTTGGTACGCACCTGGCTAGTGTGTTGCTGAACAGCTGAGTCCTGGATACAGATACTGCAGTTGGTACCCACCTGGCTAGTGTGTTGCTGAACAGCTGAGTCCTGGGTACAGACACTGCAGTTGGTACCCACCTGGCTAGTGTGTTGCTGAACAGCTGAGACCTGGGTAGAGACACTGCAGTTGGTACGCACCTGGCTAGTGTGTTGCTGAACAGCTGAGACCTGGGTAGAGACACTGCAGTTGGTACCCACCTGGCTAGTGTGTTGCTGAACAGCTGAGTCCTGGGTACAGACACTGCAGTTGGTACCCACCTGGCTAGTGTGTTGCTGAACAGCTGAGTCCTGGGTACAGACACTGCAGTTGGTACCCACCTGGCTAGTGTGTTGCTGAACAGCTGAGACCTGGGTAGAGACACTGCAGTTGGTACCCACCTGGCTAGTGTGTTGCTGAACAGCTGAGACCTGGGTAGAGACACTGCAGTTGGTACCCACCTGGCTAGTGTGTTGCTGAACAGCTGAGACCTGGGTAGAGACACTGCAGTTGGTACCCACCTGGCTAGTGTGTTGCTGAACAGCTGAGACCTGGGTAGAGACACTGCAGTTGGTACCCACCTGGCTAGTGTGTTGCTGAACAGCTGAGACCTGGGTAGAGACACTGCAGTTGGTACCCACCTGGCTAGTGTGTTGCTGAACAGCTGAGACCTGGGTAGAGACACTGCAGTTGGTACCCACCTGGCTAGTGTGTTGCTGAACAGCTGAGACCTGGGTAGAGACACTGCAGTTGGTACCCACCTGGCTAGTGTGTTGCTGAACAGCTGAGACCTGGGTAGAGACACTGCAGTTGGTACCCACCTGGCTAGTGTGTTGCTGAACAGCTGAGACCTGGGTACAGACACTGCAGTTGGTACCCACCTGGCTAGTGTGTTGCTGAACAGCTGAGTCCTGGGTACAGACACTGCAGTTGGTACCCACCTGGCTAGTGTGTTGCTGAACAGCTGAGTCCTGGGTACAGACACTGCAGTTGGTACCCACCTGGCTAGTGTGTTGCTGAACAGCTGAGTCCTGGGTACAGACACTGCAGTTGGTACGCACCTGGCTAGTGTGTTGCTGAACAGCTGAGTCCTGGGTACAGACACTGCAGTTGGTACCCACCTGGCTAGTGTGTTGCTGAACAGCTGAGTCCTGGGTACAGACACTGCAGTTGGTACCCACCTGGCTAGTGTGTTGCTGAACAGCTGAGTCCTGGGTACAGACACTGCAGTTGGTACCCACCTGGCTAGTGTGTTGCTGAACAGCTGAGTCCTGGGTACAGACACTGCAGTTGGTACGCACCTGGCTAGTGTGTTGCTGAACAGCTGAGTCCTGGATACAGATACTGCAGTTGGTACCCACCTGGCTAGTGTGTTGCTGAACAGCTGAGTCCTGGGTACAGACACTGCAGTTGGTACCCACCTGGCTAGTGTGTTGCTGAACAGCTGAGTCCTGGGTACAGACACTGCAGTTGGTACCCACCTGGCTAGTGTGTTGCTGAACAGCTGAGTCCTGGGTACAGACACTGCAGTTGGTACCCACCTGGCTAGTGTGTTGCTGAACAGCTGAGACCTGGGTAGAGACACTGCAGTTGGTACGCACCTGGCTAGTGTGTTGCTGAACAGCTGAGTCCTGGATACAGATACTGCAGTTGGTACCCACCTGGCTAGTGTGTTGCTGAACAGCTGAGTCCTGGGTACAGACACTGCAGTTGGTACCCACCTGGCTAGTGTGTTGCTGAACAGCTGAGACCTGGGTAGAGACACTGCAGTTGGTACGCACCTGGCTAGTGTGTTGCTGAACAGCTGAGACCTGGGTAGAGACACTGCAGTTGGTACCCACCTGGCTAGTGTGTTGCTGAACAGCTGAGTCCTGGGTACAGACACTGCAGTTGGTACCCACCTGGCTAGTGTGTTGCTGAACAGCTGAGTCCTGGGTACAGACACTGCAGTTGGTACCCACCTGGCTAGTGTGTTGCTGAACAGCTGAGACCTGGGTAGAGACACTGCAGTTGGTACCCACCTGGCTAGTGTGTTGCTGAACAGCTGAGACCTGGGTAGAGACACTGCAGTTGGTACCCACCTGGCTAGTGTGTTGCTGAACAGCTGAGACCTGGGTAGAGACACTGCAGTTGGTACCCACCTGGCTAGTGTGTTGCTGAACAGCTGAGACCTGGGTAGAGACACTGCAGTTGGTACCCACCTGGCTAGTGTGTTGCTGAACAGCTGAGACCTGGGTAGAGACACTGCAGTTGGTACCCACCTGGCTAGTGTGTTGCTGAACAGCTGAGACCTGGGTAGAGACACTGCAGTTGGTACCCACCTGGCTAGTGTGTTGCTGAACAGCTGAGACCTGGGTAGAGACACTGCAGTTGGTACCCACCTGGCTAGTGTGTTGCTGAACAGCTGAGACCTGGGTAGAGACACTGCAGTTGGTACCCACCTGGCTAGTGTGTTGCTGAACAGCTGAGACCTGGGTACAGACACTGCAGTTGGTACCCACCTGGCTAGTGTGCTGCTGAACAGCTGAGACCTGGGTAGAGACACTGCAGTTGGTACCCACCTGGCTAGTGTGTTGCTGTATGCTGAGACCTGGGTAGAGACACTGCAGTTGGTACCCACCTGGCTAGTGTGTTGCTGTATGCTGAGACCTGGGTACAGACACTGCAGTTGGTACCCACCTGGCTAGTGTGTTGTTGAACAGCTGAGTCCTGGGTACAGACACTGCAGTTGGTACCCACCTGGCTAGTGTGCTGCTGAACAGCTGAGACCTGGGTAGAGACACTGCAGTTGGTACCCACCTGGCTAGTGTGTTGCTGAACAGCTGAGACCTGGGTAGAGACACTGCAGTTGGTACCCACCTGGCTAGTGTGTTGCTGTATGCTGAGACCTGGGTAGAGACACTGCAGTTGGTACCCACCTGGCTAGTGTGTTGCTGTATGCTGAGACCTGGGTAGAGACACTGCAGTTGGTACCCACCTGGCTAGTGTGTTGCTGAACAGCTGAGTCCTGGGTACAGACACTGCAGTTGGTACCCACCTGGCTAGTGTGTTGCTGTATGCTGAGACCTGGGTAGAGACACTGCAGTTGGTACCCACCTGGCTAGTGTGTTGCTGAACAGCTGAGTCCTGGGTACAGACACTGCAGTTGGTACCCACCTGGCTAGTGTGTTGCTGAACAGCTGAGACCTGGGTAGAGACACTGCAGTTGGTACCCACCTGGCTAGTGTGTTGCTGTATGCTGAGACCTGGGTAGAGACACTGCAGTTGGTACCCACCTGGCTAGTGTGTTGCTGAACAGCTGAGACCTGGGTAGAGACACTGCAGTTGGTACCCACCTGGCTAGTGTGTTGCTGTATGCTGAGACCTGGGTAGAGACACTGCAGTTGGTACCCACCTGGCTAGTGTGTTGCTGAACAGCTGAGTCCTGGGTACAGACACTGCAGTTGGTACCCACCTGGCTAGTGTGTTGCTGTATGCTGAGACCTGGGTAGAGACACTGCAGTTGGTACCCACCTGGCTAGTGTGTTGCTGTATGCTGAGACCTGGGTAGAGACACTGCAGTTGGTGCCCACCTGGCTAGTGTGTTGCTGTATGCTGAGACCTGGGTAGAGACACTGCAGTTGGTACCCACCTGGCTAGTGTGTTGCTGTATGCTGAGACCTGGGTAGAGACACTGCAGTTGGTACCCACCTGGCTAGTGTGTTGCTGAACAGCTGAGACCTGGGTAGAGACACTGCAGTTGGTACCCACCTGGCTAGTGTGTTGCTGAACAGCTGAGACCTGGGTAGAGACACTGCAGTTGGTACCCACCTGGCTAGTGTGTTGCTGTATGCTGAGACCTGGGTAGAGACACTGCAGTTGGTACCCACCTGGCTAGTGTGTTGCTGTATGCTGAGACCTGGGTAGAGACACTGCAGTTGGTACCCACCTGGCTAGTGTGTTGCTGAACAGCTGAGTCCTGGGTACAGACACTGCAGTTGGTACCCACCTGGCTAGTGTGTTGCTGTATGCTGAGACCTGGGTACAGACACTGCAGTTGGTACCCACCTGGCTAGTGTGTTGCTGAACAGCTGAGTCCTGGGTACAGACACTGCAGTTGGTACCCACCTGGCTAGTGTGTTGCTGAACAGCTGAGACCTGGGTAGAGACACTGCAGTTGGTACCCACCTGGCTAGTGTGTTGCTGTATGCTGAGACCTGGGTAGAGACACTGCAGTTGGTACCCACCTGGCTAGTGTGTTGCTGAACAGCTGAGTCCTGGATACAGATACTGCAGTTGGTACCCACCTGGCTAGTGTGTTGCTGTATGCTGAGACCTGGGTAGAGACACTGCAGTTGGTACCCACCTGGCTAGTGTGTTGCTGTATGCTGAGACCTGGGTAGAGACACTGCAGTTGGTACCCACCTGGCTAGTGTGTTGCTGTATGCTGAGACCTGGGTAGAGACACTGCAGTTGGTACCCACCTGGCTAGTGTGTTGCTGTATGCTGAGACCTGGGTAGAGACACTGCAGTTGGTACCCACCTGGCTAGTGTGTTGCTGTATGCTGAGACCTGGGTAGAGACACTGCAGTTGGTACCCACCTGGCTAGTGTGTTGCTGTATGCTGAGTCCTGGGTAGAGACACTGCAGTTGGTACCCACCTGGCTAGTGTGTTGCTGTATGCTGAGACCTGGGTAGAGACACTGCAGTTGGTACCCACCTGGCTAGTGTGTTGCTGTATGCTGAGACCTGGGTAGAGACACTGCAGTTGGTACCCACCTGGCTAGTGTGTTGCTGTATGCTGAGACCTGGGTAGAGACACTGCAGTTGGTACCCACCTGGCTAGTGTGTTGCTGTATGCTGAGACCTGGGTAGAGACACTGCAGTTGGTACCCACCTGGCTAGTGTGTTGCTGTATGCTGAGACCTGGGTAGAGACACTGCAGTTGGTACCCACCTGGCTAGTGTGTTGCTGAACAGCTGAGACCTGGGTAGAGACACTGCAGTTGGTACCCACCTGGCTAGTGTGTTGCTGAACAGCTGAGACCTGGGTAGAGACACTGCAGTTGGTACCCACCTGGCTAGTGTGTTGCTGTATGCTGAGACCTGGGTACAGACACTGCAGTTGGTACCCACCTGGCTAGTGTGTTGCTGAACAGCTGAGACCTGGGTAGAGACACTGCAGTTGGTACCCACCTGGCTAGTGTGTTGCTGAACAGCTGAGACCTGGGTACAGACACTGCAGTTGGTACCCACCTGGCTAGTGTGTTGCTGAACAGCTGAGACCTGGGTAGAGACACTGCAGTTGGTACGCACCTGGCTAGTGTGTTGCTGAACAGCTGAGACCTGGGTAGAGACACTGCAGTTGGTACCCACCTGGCTAGTGTGTTGCTGAACAGCTGAGACCTGGGTAGAGACACTGCAGTTGGTACCCACCTGGCTAGTGTGTTGCTGAACAGCTGAGACCTGGGTAGAGACACTGCAGTTGGTACCCACCTGGCTAGTGTGTTGCTGTATGCTGAGACCTGGGTACAGACACTGCAGTTGGTACCCACCTGGCTAGTGTGTTGCTGAACAGCTGAGACCTGGGTAGAGACACTGCAGTTGGTACCCACCTGGCTAGTGTGTTGCTGAACAGCTGAGACCTGGGTAGAGACACTGCAGTTGATACCCACCTGGCTAGTGTGTTGCTGTATGCTGAGACCTGGGTAGAGACACTGCAGTTGGTACCCACCTGGCTAGTGTGTTGCTGAACAGCTGAGACCTGGGTAGAGACACTGCAGTTGGTGCCCACCTGGCTAGTGTGTTGCTGTATGCTGAGACCTGGGTAGAGACACTGCAGTTGATACCCACCTGGCTAGTGTGTTGCTGAACAGCTGAGACCTGGGTAGAGACACTGCAGTTGGTACCCACCTGGCTAGTGTGTTGCTGAACAGCTGAGACCTGGGTAGAGACACTGCAGTTGGTACCCACCTGGCTAGTGTGTTGCTGTATGCTGAGACCTGGGTACAGACACTGCAGTTGATACCCACCTGGCTAGTGTGTTGCTGTATGCTGAGACCTGGGTAGAGACACTGCAGTTGGTACCCACCTGGCTAGTGTGTTGCTGAACAGCTGAGACCTGGGTAGAGACACTGCAGTTGATACCCACCTGGCTAGTGTGTTGCTGAACAGCTGAGACCTGGGTAGAGACACTGCAGTTGGTACCCACCTGGCTAGTGTGTTGCTGAACAGCTGAGACCTGGGTAGAGACACTGCAGTTGGTGCCCACCTGGCTAGTGTGTTGCTGTATGCTGAGACCTGGGTAGAGACACTGCAGTTGGTACCCACCTGGCTAGTGTGTTGCTGAACAGCTGAGTCCTGGGTACAGATACTGCAGTTGGTACCCACCTGGCTAGTGTGTTGCTGAACAGCTGAGACCTGGGTACAGACACTGCAGTTGGTACCCACCTGGCTAGTGTGTTGCTGAACAGCTGAGACCTGGGTAGAGACACTGCAGTTGGTACGCACCTGGCTAGTGTGTTGCTGAACAGCTGAGACCTGGCTAGTGTGTTGCTGAACAGCTGAGACCTGGGTACTGCAGTTGGTACCCACCTGGCTAGTGTGTTGCTGAACAGCTGAGACCTGGGTAGAGACACTGCAGTTGGTACCCACCTGGCTAGTGTGTTGCTGAACAGCTGAGACCTGGGTAGAGACACTGCAGTTGGTACCCACCTGGCTAGTGTGTTGCTGTATGCTGAGACCTGGGTACAGACACTGCAGTTGGTACCCACCTGGCTAGTGTGTTGCTGAACAGCTGAGACCTGGGTAGAGACACTGCAGTTGGTACCCACCTGGCTAGTGTGTTGCTGAACAGCTGAGACCTGGGTAGAGACACTGCAGTTGATACCCACCTGGCTAGTGTGTTGCTGTATGCTGAGACCTGGGTAGAGACACTGCAGTTGGTACCCACCTGGCTAGTGTGTTGCTGAACAGCTGAGACCTGGGTAGAGACACTGCAGTTGGTGCCCACCTGGCTAGTGTGTTGCTGTATGCTGAGACCTGGGTAGAGACACTGCAGTTGATACCCACCTGGCTAGTGTGTTGCTGAACAGCTGAGACCTGGGTAGAGACACTGCAGTTGGTACCCACCTGGCTAGTGTGTTGCTGAACAGCTGAGACCTGGGTAGAGACACTGCAGTTGGTACCCACCTGGCTAGTGTGTTGCTGTATGCTGAGACCTGGGTACAGACACTGCAGTTGATACCCACCTGGCTAGTGTGTTGCTGTATGCTGAGACCTGGGTAGAGACACTGCAGTTGGTACCCACCTGGCTAGTGTGTTGCTGAACAGCTGAGACCTGGGTAGAGACACTGCAGTTGATACCCACCTGGCTAGTGTGTTGCTGAACAGCTGAGACCTGGGTAGAGACACTGCAGTTGGTACCCACCTGGCTAGTGTGTTGCTGAACAGCTGAGACCTGGGTAGAGACACTGCAGTTGGTGCCCACCTGGCTAGTGTGTTGCTGTATGCTGAGACCTGGGTAGAGACACTGCAGTTGGTACCCACCTGGCTAGTGTGTTGCTGTATGCTGAGACCTGGGTAGAGACACTGCAGTTGGTACCCACCTGGCTAGTGTGTTGCTGTATGCTGAGACCTGGGTAGAGACACTGCAGTTGGTGCCCACCTGGCTAGTGTGTTGCTGTATGCTGAGACCTGGGTAGAGACACTGCAGTTGGTGCCCACCTGGCTAGTGTGTTGCTGTATGCTGAGACCTGGGTAGAGACACTGCAGTTGATACCCACCTGGCTAGTGTGTTGCTGTATGCTGAGACCTGGGTAGAGACACTGCAGTTGGTACCCACCTGGCTAGTGTGTTGCTGAACAGCTGAGACCTGGGTAGAGACACTGCAGTTGGTACCCACCTGGCTAGTGTGTTGCTGTATGCTGAGACCTGGGTAGAGACACTGCAGTTGATACCCACCTGGCTAGTGTGTTGCTGAACAGCTGAGACCTGGGTAGAGACACTGCAGTTGGTACCCACCTGGCTAGTGTGTTGCTGTATGCTGAGACCTGGGTAGAGACACTGCAGTTGGTACCCACCTGGCTAGTGTGTTGCTGAACAGCTGAGTCCTGGGTAGAGACACTGCAGTTGGTACCCACCTGGCTAGTGTGTTGCTGAACAGCTGAGACCTGGGTAGAGACACTGCAGTTGGTACCCACCTGGCTAGTGTGTTGCTGAACAGCTGAGACCTGGGTAGAGACACTGCAGTTGGTACCCACCTGGCTAGTGTGTTGCTGTATGCTGAGACCTGGGTAGAGACACTGCAGTTGGTACCCACCTGGCTAGTGTGTTGCTGAACAGCTGAGACCTGGGTAGAGACACTGCAGTTGGTACCCACCTGGCTAGTGTGTTGCTGAACAGCTGAGACCTGGGTAGAGACACTGCAGTTGGTACCCACCTGGCTAGTGTGTTGCTGTATGCTGAGACCTGGGTACAGACACTGCAGTTGGTACCCACCTGGCTAGTGTGTTGCTGAACAGCTGAGACCTGGGAAGAGACACTGCAGTTGGTGCCCACCTGGCTAGTGTGTTGCTGTATGCTGAGACCTGGGTAGAGACACTGCAGTTGGTACCCACCTGGCTAGTGTGTTGCTGTATGCTGAGACCTGGGTAGAGACACTGCAGTTGGTACCCACCTGGCTAGTGTGTTGCTGAACAGCTGAGACCTGGGTAGAGACACTGCAGTTGGTACCCACCTGGCTAGTGTGTTGCTGAACAGCTGAGACCTGGGTAGAGACACTGCAGTTGGTACCCACCTGGCTAGTGTGTTGCTGAACAGCTGAGACCTGGGTAGAGACACTGCAGTTGGTACCCACCTGGCTAGTGTGTTGCTGAACAGCTGAGACCTGGGTAGAGACACTGCAGTTGGTACCCACCTGGCTAGTGTGTTGCTGTATGCTGAGACCTGGGTAGAGACACTGCAGTTGATACCCACCTGGCTAGTGTGTTGCTGAACAGCTGAGACCTGGGTAGAGACACTGCAGTTGGTGCCCACCTGGCTAGTGTGTTGCTGTATGCTGAGACCTGGGTAGAGACACTGCAGTTGATACCCACCTGGCTAGTGTGTTGCTGAACAGCTGAGACCTGGGTAGAGACACTGCAGTTGGTACCCACCTGGCTAGTGTGTTGCTGAACAGCTGAGACCTGGGTAGAGACACTGCAGTTGGTACCCACCTGGCTAGTGTGTTGCTGTATGCTGAGACCTGGGTACAGACACTGCAGTTGATACCCACCTGGCTAGTGTGTTGCTGTATGCTGAGACCTGGGTAGAGACACTGCAGTTGGTACCCACCTGGCTAGTGTGTTGCTGAACAGCTGAGACCTGGGTAGAGACACTGCAGTTGATACCCACCTGGCTAGTGTGTTGCTGAACAGCTGAGACCTGGGTAGAGACACTGCAGTTGGTACCCACCTGGCTAGTGTGTTGCTGAACAGCTGAGACCTGGGTAGAGACACTGCAGTTGGTGCCCACCTGGCTAGTGTGTTGCTGTATGCTGAGACCTGGGTAGAGACACTGCAGTTGGTACCCACCTGGCTAGTGTGTTGCTGAACAGCTGAGTCCTGGGTACAGATACTGCAGTTGGTACCCACCTGGCTAGTGTGTTGCTGAACAGCTGAGACCTGGGTACAGACACTGCAGTTGGTACCCACCTGGCTAGTGTGTTGCTGAACAGCTGAGACCTGGGTAGAGACACTGCAGTTGGTACGCACCTGGCTAGTGTGTTGCTGAACAGCTGAGACCTGGGTAGAGACACTGCAGTTGGTACCCACCTGGCTAGTGTGTTGCTGAACAGCTGAGACCTGGGTAGAGACACTGCAGTTGGTACCCACCTGGCTAGTGTGTTGCTGAACAGCTGAGACCTGGGTAGAGACACTGCAGTTGGTACCCACCTGGCTAGTGTGTTGCTGTATGCTGAGACCTGGGTACAGACACTGCAGTTGGTACCCACCTGGCTAGTGTGTTGCTGAACAGCTGAGACCTGGGTAGAGACACTGCAGTTGGTACCCACCTGGCTAGTGTGTTGCTGAACAGCTGAGACCTGGGTAGAGACACTGCAGTTGATACCCACCTGGCTAGTGTGTTGCTGTATGCTGAGACCTGGGTAGAGACACTGCAGTTGGTACCCACCTGGCTAGTGTGTTGCTGAACAGCTGAGACCTGGGTAGAGACACTGCAGTTGGTGCCCACCTGGCTAGTGTGTTGCTGTATGCTGAGACCTGGGTAGAGACACTGCAGTTGATACCCACCTGGCTAGTGTGTTGCTGAACAGCTGAGACCTGGGTAGAGACACTGCAGTTGGTACCCACCTGGCTAGTGTGTTGCTGAACAGCTGAGACCTGGGTAGAGACACTGCAGTTGGTACCCACCTGGCTAGTGTGTTGCTGTATGCTGAGACCTGGGTACAGACACTGCAGTTGATACCCACCTGGCTAGTGTGTTGCTGTATGCTGAGACCTGGGTAGAGACACTGCAGTTGGTACCCACCTGGCTAGTGTGTTGCTGAACAGCTGAGACCTGGGTAGAGACACTGCAGTTGATACCCACCTGGCTAGTGTGTTGCTGAACAGCTGAGACCTGGGTAGAGACACTGCAGTTGGTACCCACCTGGCTAGTGTGTTGCTGAACAGCTGAGACCTGGGTAGAGACACTGCAGTTGGTGCCCACCTGGCTAGTGTGTTGCTGTATGCTTAGACCTGGGTAGAGACACTGCAGTTGGTACCCACCTGGCTAGTGTGTTGCTGTATGCTGAGACCTGGGTAGAGACACTGCAGTTGGTACCCACCTGGCTAGTGTGTTGCTGTATGCTGAGACCTGGGTAGAGACACTGCAGTTGGTGCCCACCTGGCTAGTGTGTTGCTGTATGCTGAGACCTGGGTAGAGACACTGCAGTTGGTGCCCACCTGGCTAGTGTGTTGCTGTATGCTGAGACCTGGGTAGAGACACTGCAGTTGATACCCACCTGGCTAGTGTGTTGCTGTATGCTGAGACCTGGGTAGAGACACTGCAGTTGGTACCCACCTGGCTAGTGTGTTGCTGAACAGCTGAGACCTGGGTAGAGACACTGCAGTTGGTACCCACCTGGCTAGTGTGTTGCTGTATGCTGAGACCTGGGTAGAGACACTGCAGATGATACCCACCTGGCTAGTGTGTTGCTGAACAGCTGAGACCTGGGTAGAGACACTGCAGTTGGTACCCACCTGGCTAGTGTGTTGCTGTATGCTGAGACCTGGGTAGAGACACTGCAGTTGGTACCCACCTGGCTAGTGTGTTGCTGAACAGCTGAGTCCTGGGTAGAGACACTGCAGTTGGTACCCACCTGGCTAGTGTGTTGCTGAACAGCTGAGACCTGGGTAGAGACACTGCAGTTGGTACCCACCTGGCTAGTGTGTTGCTGAACAGCTGAGACCTGGGTAGAGACACTGCAGTTGGTACCCACCTGGCTAGTGTGTTGCTGTATGCTGAGACCTGGGTAGAGACACTGCAGTTGGTACCCACCTGGCTAGTGTGTTGCTGAACAGCTGAGACCTGGGTAGAGACACTGCAGTTGGTACCCACCTGGCTAGTGTGTTGCTGAACAGCTGAGACCTGGGTAGAGACACTGCAGTTGGTACCCACCTGGCTAGTGTGTTGCTGTATGCTGAGACCTGGGTACAGACACTGCAGTTGGTACCCACCTGGCTAGTGTGTTGCTGAACAGCTGAGACCTGGGTAGAGACACTGCAGTTGGTGCCCACCTGGCTAGTGTGTTGCTGTATGCTGAGACCTGGGTAGAGACACTGCAGTTGGTACCCACCTGGCTAGTGTATTGCTGTATGCTGAGACCTGGGTAGAGACACTGCAGTTGGTACCCACCTGGCTAGTGTGTTGCTGAACAGCTGAGACCTGGGTACAGACACTGCAGTTGGTACCCACCTGGCTAGTGTGTTGCTGAACAGCTGAGACCTGGGTACAGACACTGCAGTTGGTACCCACCTGGCTAGTGTGTTGCTGAACAGCTGAGACCTGGGTAGAGACACTGCAGTTGGTACCCACCTGGCTAGTGTGTTGCTGTATGCTGAGACCTGGGTAGAGACACTGCAGTTGGTACCCACCTGGCTAGTGTGTTGCTGAACAGCTGAGTCCTGGGTACAGACACTGCAGTTGGTACCCACCTGGCTAGTGTGTTGCTGTATGCTGAGACCTGGGTAGAGACACTGCAGTTGGTACCCACCTGGCTAGTGTGTTGCTGTATGCTGAGACCTGGGTAGAGACACTGCAGTTGGTACCCACCTGGCTAGTGTGTTGCTGTATGCTGAGACCTGGGTAGAGACACTGCAGTTGGTACCCACCTGGCTAGTGTGTTGCTGTATGCTGAGTCCTGGGTAGAGACACTGCAGTTGGTACCCACCTGGCTAGTGTGTTGCTGTATGCTGAGTCCTGGGTAGAGACACTGCAGTTGGTACCCACCTGGCTATTGTGTTGCTGAACAGCTGAGACCTGGGTAGAGACACTGCAGTTGGTACCCACCTGGCTAGTGTGTTGCTGTATGCTGAGACCTGGGTAGAGACACTGCAGTTGGTGCCCACCTGGCTAGTGTGTTGCTGAACAGCTGAGTCCTGGGTAGAGACACTGCAGTTGGTACCCACCTGGCTAGTGTGTTGCTGTATGCTGAGACCTGGGTAGAGACACTGCAGTTGGTACCCACCTGGCTAGTGTGTTGCTGTATGCTGAGACCTGGGTAGAGACACTGCAGTTGGTACCCACCTGGCTAGTGTGTTGCTGAACAGCTGAGACCTGGGTAGAGACACTGCAGTTGGTACCCACCTGGCTAGTGTGTTGCTGAACAGCTGAGACCTGGGTAGAGACACTGCAGTTGGTACCCACCTGGCTAGTGTGTTGCTGTATGCTGAGACCTGGGTAGAGACACTGCAGTTGGTACCCACCTGGCTAGTGTGTTGCTGAACAGCTGAGACCTGGGTAGAGACACTGCAGTTGGTACCCACCTGGCTAGTGTGTTGCTGTATGCTGAGACCTGGGTAGAGACACTGCAGTTGGTACCCACCTGGCTAGTGTGTTGCTGAACAGCTGAGACCTGGGTAGAGACACTGCAGTTGGTACCCACCTGGCTAGTGTGTTGCTGAACAGCTGAGACCTGGGTAGAGACACTGCAGTTGGTACCCACCTGGCTAGTGTGTTGCTGAACAGCTGAGACCTGGGTAGAGACACTGCAGTTGGTACCCACCTGGCTAGTGTGTTGCTGAACAGCTGAGACCTGGGTAGAGACACTGCAGTTGGTACCCACCTGGCTAGTGTGTTGCTGAACAGCTGAGACCTGGGTAGAGACACTGCAGTTGGTACCCACCTGGCTAGTGTGTTGCTGTATGCTGAGACCTGGGTAGAGACACTGCAGTTGGTACCCACCTGGCTAGTGTGTTGCTGTATGCTGAGACCTGGGTAGAGACACTGCAGTTGGTACCCACCTGGCTAGTGTGTTGCTGTATGCTGAGTCCTGGGTAGAGACACTGCAGTTGGTACCCACCTGGCTAGTGTGTTGCTGTATGCTGAGACCTGGGTAGAGACACTGCAGTTGGTACCCACCTGGCTAGTGTGTTGCTGAACAGCTGAGACCTGGGTAGAGACACTGCAGTTGGTACCCACCTGGCTAGTGTGTTGCTGAACAGCTGAGACCTGGGTAGAGACACTGCAGTTGGTACCCACCTGGCTAGTGTGTTGCTGTATGCTGAGACCTGGGTAGAGACACTGCAGTTGGTACCCACCTGGCTAGTGTGTTGCTGTATGCTGAGACCTGGGTAGAGACACTGCAGTTGGTACCCACCTGGCTAGTGTGTTGCTGTATGCTGAGTCCTGGGTAGAGACACTGCAGTTGGTACCCACCTGGCTAGTGTGTTGCTGTATGCTGAGACCTGGGTAGAGACACTGCAGTTGGTACCCACCTGGCTAGTGTGTTGCTGAACAGCTGAGACCTGGGTAGAGACACTGCAGTTGGTACCCACCTGGCTAGTGTGTTGCTGAACAGCTGAGACCTGGGTAGAGACACTGCAGTTGGTACCCACCTGGCTAGTGTGTTGCTGTATGCTGAGACCTGGGTAGAGACACTGCAGTTGGTACCCACCTGGCTAGTGTGTTGCTGTATGCTGAGACCTGGGTAGAGACACTGCAGTTGGTACCCACCTGGCTAGTGTGTTGCTGTATGCTGAGACCTGGGTAGAGACACTGCAGTTGGTACCCACCTGGCTAGTGTGTTGCTGAACAGCTGAGACCTGGGTAGAGACACTGCAGTTGGTACCCACCTGGCTAGTGTGTTGCTGTATGCTGCATCTAGAATGTTTTATCGCTGGAGCAGCACTGATAAACTACATGACTCAAAATCTACCAAGCGGAAGAGTCCTTCCCCCAAGTAAATCACACTTCTTCAGAACACAGAGTGTTCACTTCACTGATTATACCAGATAAGGGTGGGTACAGTGTATTAGGTAGGTCACACTCTTTTCATGCCACTTCGATTCAAAGTTATTTTCGTGGCAGGTTAGGAGAGCATTTTTGCTAACCCTAACCCTTTTTCTAACCTTAACCCTAGTCTCCTAACCTGCTGCGTTAATTCTCCTAACCTGCTACGTTAATTCTCTTAACCTGCTGCATTAATTCTCCTAACCTGCTGCGTAAGTTCTCCTAACCTGCTACTTTAATTCTCTTAACCTGCAGCGTTAATTCTCCTAACCTGCTACGTTAATTCTCCTAACCTGCTGCGTTAATTCTCCTAACCTGCTGCGTTAATTCTCCTAACCTGCTGCGTTAATTCTCCTAACCTGCTGCGTTAATTCTCCTAACCTGCTACGTTAATTCTCCTAACCTGCTGCGTTAATTCTCCTAACCTGCTGCGTTAATTCTCCTAACCTGCTGCGTTAATTCTCCTAACCTGCTGCGTTAATTCTCCTAACCTGCTGTGTTAATTCTCCTAACCTGCTGCATTAATTCTCCTAACCTGCTGCGTAAGTTCTCCTAACCTGCTACGTTAATTCTCCTAACCTGCTGCGTTAATTCTCCTAACCTGCTGCGTTAATTCTCCTAACCTGCTGCGTAAGTTCTCCTAACCTGCTGCATTAATTCTCCTAACCTGCTGTGTTAATTCTCCTAACCTGCTGCGTTAATTCTCCTAACCTGCTGCATTAATTCTCCTAACCTGCTGCGTAAGTTCTCCTAACCTGCTGCGTAAGTTCTCCTAACTTTCTATGAAAGGTCACTTCGGTATCGAAGTGGCTTTAAAAGTGTTTCCCTATATTAGTAGGATATAATTAGTCTGCGCCTGTGTTTCTCTTTGACATCAGGACAGGAAACCAGGAAACCCCGGGACATTTCCTGAGGCATACATCAGTACGCAACACCATTTGTTCAAACAACATTCTCTCCCAAATCAAATCAAATCAAATTGTATTTGTCACATGCGCCGAATACACAGGTGTAGACCTTACAGTGAAATGCTTTTACTAAAATGCTTACTAAAATAAACTGAATATATATATTTTTTAATAAATAAATAAAGAAGCAGCCAAAAACTTACAGTAGCGAGGCTATATACAGGAGGTACGGTACAGAGTAAATGTGAGGAGGCTATATACAGGAGGTACCGGTACAGAGTAAATGTGAGGAGGCTATATACAGGAGGTACCGGTGCAGAGTAAATGTGAGGAGGCTATATACAGGAGGTACGGTACAGAGTAAATGTGAGGAGGCTATATACAGGAGGTACGGTACAGAGTAAATGTGAGGAGGCTATATACAGGAGGTACCGGTACAGAGTAAATGTGAGGAGGCTATATACAGGAGGTACCGGTGCAGAGTAAATGTGAGGAGGCTATATACAGGAGGTACGGTACAGAGTAAATGTGAGGAGGCTATATACAGGAGGTACCGGTGCAGAGTAAATGTGAGGAGGCTATATACAGGAGGTACGGTACAGAGTAAATGTGAGGAGGCTATATACAGGGGGTACCGGTACAGAGTAAATGTGAGGAGGCTATATACAGGAGGTACCGGTACAGAGTAAATGTGAGGAGGCTATATACAGGAGGTACCGGTGCAGAGTAAATGTGAGGAGGCTATATACAGGAGGTACCGGTACAGAGTAAATGTGAGGAGGCTATATACAGGAGGTACCGGTACAGAGTAAATGTGAGGAGGCTATATACAGGAGGTACCGGTACAGAGTAAATGTGAGGAGGCTATATACAGGAGGTACCGGTACAGAGTAAATGTGAGGAGGCTATATACAGGAGGTACGGTACAGAGTAAATGTGAGGAGGCTATATACAGGAGGTACCGGTGCAGAGTAAATGTGAGGAGGCTATATACAGGAGGTACGGTACAGAGTAAATGTGAGGAGGCTATATACAGGGGGTACCGGTACAGAGTAAATGTGAGGAGGCTATATACAGGAGGTACCGGTACAGAGTAAATGTGAGGAGGCTATATACAGGAGGTACCGGTGCAGAGTAAATGTGAGGAGGCTATATACAGGAGGTACCGGTACAGAGTAAATGTGAGGAGGCTATATACAGGAGGTACCGGTACAGAGTAAATGTGAGGAGGCTATATACAGGAGGTACCGGTGCAGAGTAAATGTGAGGAGGCTATATACAGGAGGTACGGTACAGAGTAAATGTGAGGAGGCTATATACAGGAGGTACCGGTACAGAGTAAATGTGAGGAGGCTATATACAGGAGGTACCGGTGCAGAGTAAATGTGAGGAGGCTATATACAGGAGGTACGGTACAGAGTAAATGTGAGGAGGCTATATACAGGAGGTACCGGTGCAGAGTAAATGTGAGGAGGCTATATACAGGAGGTACCGGTACAGAGTAAATGTGAGGAGGCTATATACAGGAGGTACCGGTACAGAGTAAATGTGAGGAGGCTATATACAGGAGGTACCGGTGCAGAGTAAATGTGAGGAGGCTATATACAGGAGGTACCGGTACAGAGTAAATGTGAGGAGGCTATATACAGGAGGTACCGGTACAGAGTAAATGTGAGGAGGCTATATACAGGAGGTACCGGTGCAGAGTAAATGTGAGGAGGCTATATACAGGAGGTACCGGTGCAGAGTAAATGTGAGGAGGCTATATACAGGAGGTACCGGTACAGAGTAAATGTGAGGAGGCTATATACAGGAGGTGCCGGTGCAGAGTAAATGTGAGGAGGCTATATACAGGAGGTACGGTACAGAGTAAATGTGAGGAGGCTATATACAGGAGGTACCGGTGCAGAGTAAATGTGAGGAGGCTATATACAGGAGGTACCGGTACAGAGTAAATGTGAGGAGGCTATATACAGGAGGTACGGTACAGAGTAAATGTGAGGAGGCTATATACAGGAGGTACCGGTGCAGAGTAAATGTGAGGAGGCTATATACAGGAGGTACGGTACAGAGTAAATGTGAGGAGGCTATATACAGGGGGTACCGGTACAGAGTAAATGTGAGGAGGCTATATACAGGAGGTACCGGTACAGAGTAAATGTGAGGAGGCTATATACAGGAGGTACCGGTACAGAGTAAATGTGAGGAGGCTATATACAGGAGGTACCGGTACAGAGTAAATGTGAGGAGGCTATATACAGGGGGTACCGGTACAGAGTAAATGTGAGGAGGCTATATACAGGGGGTACCGGTACAGAGTAAATGCGAGGAGGCTATATACAAGTGGTACCGGTGCAGAGTAAATGTGAGGAGGCTATATACAGGAGGTACCGGTACAGCACTATTGGCCCAGCATCATCCGTGTTTGGCCGGGGTAGGCCGTCATTGTAAATAAGAATTTGTTCTTAACTGACTTGCCTAGTTAAATAAAGGTTAAATAAATAAACTCATTAGGAAGGAAATACATTCCACAAATTAACTTTTAAGGAGGCACACCTGTTAATTGAAATGCATTCCAGGTGTCTACCTCATGAAGCTGGTTGAGAGAATGCCAAGAGTGTGCAAAGCTGCCATCAAGGCAAAGGATGGCTACTATAAAATATATTTTGATTTGTTAAACACTTTTTTGGTTACTACATGATTCCATATGTGTTATTTCATAGTTTTGATGTCTTCATATATATCCTTCCTGTTTGGCCCTGTCCGGGGGTGTCCTCAGATGGGGCCACAGTGTCTCCTGACCCCTCCTGTCTCAGCCTCCAGTATTTATGCTGCAGTAGTTTATGTGTCGGGGGGCTAGGGTCAGTTTGTTATATCTGGAGTACTTCTCCTGTCCTATTCGGTGTCCTGTGTGAATTTAAGTGTGCTCTCTCTAATTCTCTCTTTCTCTCTTTCTTTCTCTCTCTCGGAGGACCTGAGCCCTAGGACCATGCCTCAGGACTACCTGACATGATGACTCCTTGCTGTCCCCAATCCACCTGGCCGTGCTGCTGCTCCAGTTTCAACTGTTCTGCCTTATTATTATTGGACCATGCTGGTCATTTATGAACATTTGAACATCTTGGCCATGTTCTGTTATAATCTCCACCCGGCACAGCCAGAAGAGGCCTGGCCACCCCACATAGCCTGGTTCCTTTCTAGGTTTCTTCCTAGGTTTTGGCCTTTCTAGGGAGTTTTTCCTAGCCACCGTGCTTCTACACCTGCATTGCTTGCTGTTTGGGGTTTTAGGCTGGGTTTCTGTACAGCACTTTGAGATATCAGCTGATGTACGAAGGGCTATATAAATACATTTGATTTGATTTGATTTGATTCACTATTATTCTACAATGTAGAAAATAGTAAAAATAAAGAAAAACCCTTGAATGAGTAGGTGTTCTAAAACTTTTGAACAGTAGTGTATATAGGGAAGTGAGAGTCTTAACTTAACCCCACCCCCTCACCACTCACACAATACGAACACACCCTGTTGTAAGAAGGGACAACATTCTGATAAGCTGCTGTATGCTACAATGGCAACATTAGTAAACTAGAAAAGCAAAAAGGACTTTCCCTGGCTAAAGCCACACCCCCAGAATGCTGAAGGAAGAGGGGCTGGTTGTCTGTGCTGAGAACACATCACACGCCAACTTCTCCGACTTCACACTCGATTACGGCTGTTAAGAAAGGCAAAGCATGACTGTGGTAAGAATGTCTTTATTTCCCCCTCATGGGCTTTATAACTGCTAGAAATATTTACAGCTCTTCCAGACTGGCTTGTAGTGGATGTGCTATTGTTGTCGTAGATTTACTTAGGTAATACAGTGCAGGTTAAGGTGAAGCAGTTTAATTAAATAATGTAATATTATGGTATTCAGTTTAACCTACTATATCATATATCTTGAATGAATGGAGGTTGTTGGTGTTTCAGGTTATTAACCAAAACAATCGCTGTAGAGATGTGACTCCTACTCTTAGGGTTGACTGTAGTATCTGGAGACATGTAGCCAACAGATGATGGAGCCATAAAAACTGACAGGACATTGGCTGCATTTACATAGGCAGCTCAATTCTGATATATTCTGATTGGTCAAAATATGAATTATTGGCAAAAGATCTGATCTGATTGGTCAAAAGACAAATTATTGGCAAAATTGGGCTGCCTGTGTAAAACCTCCGTAGTGTCATATTACATATTTTAAATAAACGTTTATCATCATCTCTGTCGAAATGGTTTAATATGTAAATCGTGTTGCATGGACAGTGCATTATATATTTTTGAAATGACTTATTTGCAAACATTGTCAATCACATGGATAAAGTTAAACATTTTCACACAGTGGATTTCACCTACTTATGGTCAGATTAACTCTGAAGTTTTCATATTTTGTGTTTTGATAAAACTACTAAACATTTCATCATGGATTTCAGTTTTTATTGACTGCTATCTGAGTAACACAGTAAACATGAACACAAACTTCTCACTCAGCATATTTCTAGTACCAACCTTTTTCCACTCACTCTCGCTGCAACATAACAAAATCATCTGTGTCAGGATTACGATCAGTGTGAAACTACTGTTTGCCACATGCTCAGTTGACCATGAAGGCATACACAAATGCATAGGAATGCACACGAATGCACACGTGCATGCTTATGTTGTGTTTATGTATGATTGTTTTCATGTGTGTGCATTATAGCAATATATTTAATATACTGCAACAATGTACAGTTCTTCTGTACTGTTGATACTGTAACCTGTGTTCATGAAACTCATCCTACAAGCTGATACCACAACAACGGAGATGTATATTTCTGGGGATTCCCCCTGGCTTATTAATTAGAAACGTATCTGACAACCAAGCCAGTTCCCTTCGTCTGCCCCCGCACAATCCTCTCGCCTGTCACATTCTACTGATGCAATCGTTTTATATCTTTACACTCAAGTATTTAACACATAACAAAGTCCTTGCAAGACAATGTGTAAAAGACACACGATTGAAGAACAGAATTGTTGTTTGATTCTCTTCAGATTAACATTAAATCAACTCTGAACTTCTATCCTTAACTACCAATCCCTGAGATGAATCAATAACCATGACCACAAATATCTCACGAGGCACTAGTACAGCACCGCAAGATTGTCTAGATAGCGATCTCATCACCTGGACCCAGTTTTTAAAAAGTTATATATCTGGACTTCGCCTATCGGTTAGGATTAAATGCATAGAAATAGAATGAATAGACAAATCATTGACTTGAATGGGGACTCCCGTTCTATTCATTATATTTCTATGCATTTAATCCTATCCTATAGCTGGAATACGAATAGATAACTTTTGAAAAACTGGGCCCTGTGTTTAGGCCTACCACACACAGTAGCAAAGAATTTCCTGAAGTAACTCCCTTGTATAGGGATTTCCCTTAGGGTTTTATTGACTGACTATTAGGGAACAGAGTAACCATGGAGACAGAATTTCTCTCAATGCTCATTAATTTCCTTAACCTGGTTATTATAATAAATATAGAATGAAGATATTTCTTAATTACTTTTTGTATCTCACCATATTAGCTGAGGATTAATAAGCAAACTCCTGTGTCATTTCTGAGTGTATATTTACCCTGATATGAATCTGATCATATGAAACCTGATCATTGGTTGTGAGTGCTGCTGTTTGAACTAATGTGTGTGTGTTTTCTGCAGGACTACGGGATGTGTGCGCGTCGCCTGCTTCGGTAAGTAGTACTCGCTGTGTGACCATGATTATGGCGGGACTGTGGCTTGATTATTTGCAGCTGTTGGCATACTTCGTTTACATGCAACTCTATTGGTTTGTTTTGATACAATGATATGTTTTTTAATAAGAATAATATTTCATTTGTAGAGTGTTATTTCACACTATCTAGAGTCAGATCTCTTCACAGCTTGTTTGCATGAGTGTGTGGTGACAGTATCCGATAGAGAGAATGTCGCTGTGGGTCTCCAGTGGAATTTCAGTTTTCTCTGTGTTTCCTTGGTATACAGTACATTCCTGAAAGCTGGAGGAATGTGTGCCTGCAATTAAAGGATAATATTAATAACATTTAGGAGTGTGTTTCTGGAAACAGGTTATTAGGAAATAAGAATGCTTCCCGTAACCATGCCAGTGACCTCACCTAACAGTACTCAGCTGATTGTAATGTTGTTATGGTTTACAGAAGGTGTGTCATCTTATTCCTGGTATCGGTTCAGTTCATTCAAAGTAAAGGTAAGAATTTAATCAACTGACAAGAATATGACACCTGCCACTTCATCTGATCAGATCTTTACTGATGGAGATACTTCGGTGTGTGTGTGTGTGTGTGTGTGTGTGTGTGTGTGTGTGTGTGTGTGTGTGTGTGTGTGTGTGTGTGTGTGTGTGTGTCTGTGTGTGTGTCTGTGTGTGTGTGTCTGTGTACGATTTCCCTGTAAGATTGGATTTGCAAAAACATCTGAACCATAATGGTATCTATTCAGTAGAAGGGAATGTACCAGACACTTTCAGACGAGAGAAAAGGGCAAACATGTCAGATAGATAAGGGAGGGGGGAAAAAAGGAACTGCCAAATGTCTACCCTTCCAAAACCTCTAACCTCTTTCACCCTCTCTATCAGATGTCACCATGGTGATAGGAGAGGTGGGTGGGGCTGTGACCCTCCCCTGTACCTCTGACATCCAGAGACTCCCAAACCACCTGTATGTACAGAGACCTGACCCAAACAAGTTCATTAATGGCTACCATAAGACGAGGGACCTACCATCCCCTCACCCGGAGTATGCAAACCGTACTCAAGTAGACCACACACAGGGAACAATGAGGCTGTGGAGTATACGGCTGTCAGATGAGGGGCTGTACGAATGCCACATCGGATACCCAACCAATAACAACCAGAAGAACATACAGCTCAGTGTGACAGGTAACATTACCTCAGTTCAAACTCTCTTACCATGTTTGTGTTTAATTCATTTTTCTGTTTTATTCTCCCACTTGTGGAACATATCTTTCTGGGTGAGGGGGAAAAAGCTGATTCTGTTAGATGTGTGCTTGTAATAGGTCAAACCATAGATACATTCACTAAAAAGAGAAGACAAAACGAAAGCTATAATTGGCTATCACTTAGACCGGCTTGTGTTGTTTTGTGTTTTCAGTTAGAGGAAGTAAAACCAAGAAAAGAATCAAATCCTTTCCTTCTCTCGCTCCGCTCTCCTCCCTTTCCATCTCTCCCCCTCTACAGCCAACTACAGCATCCCCAATGTAACAGTGGCCTGTGACAACGGCAGCTGCTTGGTGACATGTTCCTCTGACAACGGTTACCCTCGTAGGGATGTTGAGTGGAGCCTGAACCCTCCTCTTAACCAGAGCCACTGGGGAGTAGTGAACAGCAGTGGGTGGACAGACCCGGTCTCTATGCTGTTCTCTGTCTTCAGTTCCATATCCATCAACTGCTCCTCTGGACCCCGTCTGAACCTCAGCTGTGCTGTAGGGGGCGCCCTCTCACAGGAACACACTGTCTGTGAGGACTGAGATACTGTGTTTCTATCACTGTCATTAAATGTATAACATTGTACATTTCTGTCAAATTAATTAATTTGAAACCTTACATATATTGTATTTATCTACTATAGGCAGGCCTCCTGATATCTCTGTTGTCTCTGTGATCTCTGCTGTCTCTGTGATCGCTGCTGTTCTGCTGTGTTTCCTGGTTCTGGTATCTAGCAGGAAGAAAAAGAAGGCTCAGACAGCCAGAGGTAATCAAGGTAAGGATGACATTACTTGTGATAGAGGAGACAGACTGTATTGTTCCTTGGAAATGGGACCGGCAGGATAAAATATAATTGTCAATAAATTCATAAAACATATAGATGGGTTGGCGGACAATGTTATGTGCATCGATGTGGCATGGAAGGTGTGTATTGCTATAATTCTGAAAGGTCCGAAAGTTAGCAAAAATGACAAGAAGCTGTCATGTGGGGACTCGTAGGTGGCTCGTTTCAGCTCGTTGTATGTTATTGTTGATACCACGTCTTGTTTTGAGATAGCTAACCAACAACTCTAACTATGTATTGAGAGACAAGTGTTCAATGTGAAAATGTATTTCTTTTTCAATAAATATTTAGAGACTAAATATAGTTTACATGTTGTCAACAGTCTATGCCAACCCTGTCTGTTTTGGCGCATAGTTGCGCACACATCCATTTTTTTTGCTAAACAAAAAACCCGTCTATATCTTTCTGTTTCTCCAGGAGGAAAGGGAGCAGCAAGTTCAGAGGAGTGAGTATCTGTTTCACTGTTTAACTCAAACTCACAGGATAAATAAATCCCACTGGGAAAAACTGGTTCAGTCAACGTTGTTTCCACGTCGTGTTAACCCCCCCAAAAATCGATGCGATGACGTTGAGTCAACGTGGAAAACTATTTGGATTTGCAAACAGTAATCAACGTAAGGGCATTTTGTATTTTTTTCATCCAACTCTGAACTTGAATCCAATGTCATGGTGAATTTTCTTGTGAATTCACTTTGAATTCACTTTGAATTCACATTAGTTGACTACTCGACCAAATGTAAATCAGAACTAGACGTTGAACTGAAGTCTGTGCCCAGTGGGATAAGATCAAAAGCTTGACATTGGTTTCGATAACCTGTGCAACTGACCTGGCCAAGTAGTAAAAATAGTTTCGTTTTGTTTCATTCTTCTCCTCTCTTTCTTCCTCTCCTCTCCTTCTTCTTCTCCTCCTCTCTTTCTTCTTCTCCTCTCTTTCTTCTTCTCTGCTTCCCAGAAATGTACAGCTGACCTGAAGGAACCCAGAAACTTGAACATTTGGAAGGCAGAATGTGAAAGGTTCTATCATTTGATAATTATAAATCTGAACTCATTGGATACTGCCTTCTAATGGGACATGATAAAGGGGTTGCTGAGGTGACCTAACCATTGCCTGGACTTGTTGCTGTTGGAAACTATGTTAGCTTTCCTCTACACGCTGCAGTTCAGGGGTGTTTTCACGGTGTTGAGGAGACTGACAATTGTATAAATATTTAACTAGTATGTTCAAATGACTGAGTTCCACAGAAGAACCAATGAAAACTAGAAGTGCAATGACTGTCCTCAATGTGTGCACTAAACCAGGGTATGTAGTATCCAAGGAAACATATCTAGTATTTGTACTGTGTTTGTATTAGGACTAGAGACATGCACTGCACTTTAGAGAAGTGTACACTTATCCAGTGAGCACTTATCAGGGATGGACTGTATTCAACTGATGAATACTGTAAGTGGATACTGTAAGTGGATACTGTAAGTGGATACTGGAAGTTAATACTGGAAGTGAATACTGGAAGTGGATACTGGAAGTGAATACTGGAAGTGAATACTGGAAGTGGATACTGGAAGTGAATACTGGAAGTGGATACTGGAAGTGAATACTGGAAGTGAATACTGGAAGTGAATACTGGAAGTGGATACTGGAGGTGAATACTGGAAGTGGATACTGAAAGTGGATACTGAAAGTGGATACTGGAAGTGAATGTGTCTGTCCGTAATAGATCTTACCTCAGATCCTATACCAGCATCTCCCAGTAGGTCCGAGTCCACCCCACATACAGTTGAAGTCTGAAGTTTACATACACTTAGGTTGGAGTCATTAAATCAAATTTTTCCACCACTCCACAAATGTATTGTTAATTAACAAACTATAGTTTTGGCAAGTCGGTTAGGACATCTACTTTGTGCATGACACAAGTAATTTTTCCAACAATTGTTTACAGACAGATTATTTCACTTATAATTCACTGCATCATAATTCCAGTGGGTCAGAAGTTTACATACACTAAGTTGACTGTGCCTTTAAACAGCTTGGAAAATTCCAGAAAATGATGTAATGGCTTTAGAAGCTTCTGATAGGCTAATTGACATCATTTGAGTCAATTGGAAGTGCACCTGTGGATGTATTTCAAGGCCTACCTTCAAACTCAGCACCTCTTTGCTTGACATCATGGGAAAATCAAAAGAAGTCAACCAAGACCTCAGAAAAATAGACCTCCACAAGTCTGGTTCATCCTTGGGAGCAATTTCCAAATGCCTGAAGGTACCACATTCATCTGTACAAACAATAGTACGCAAGTATAAACACCATGGGACCACACAGCCATCATACCGCTCAGGAAGGAGACGCGTTCTATCTCCTAGAGACGAAATCAATCCCAGAACAACAGCAAAGGACCTTGTGAAGATGCTGGAGGAAACAGGTACAAAAGTATCTATGTCCACAGTAAAACGAGTCCTATATTGAAACAACCTGAAAGGCCGCTCAGCAAGGAAGAGGCTACTGCTCCAAAATCACCATAAAAAAGACAGACTACGGTTTGCAACTGCACATGGGGACAAGATTGCACTTTTTGGAGAAATATCCTCTGGTCTAATAAAACTTTTTGGCCATAATGACCATTGTTATGTTTGGAGGAAAAGGGGGAGGCTTGCAAGCCGAAGAACACCATCCCTATCGTGAAGCACGTGGGTGGCAGCATCATGTTGTGGGGGTGCTTTGTTGCAGGAGGGACTGGTGCGCTTCACAAAATAGATGGCATCATGAGGAAAGGAAACATTATGTGGATGAAACATTATGTGGATATATTAAAACTTGGTCCCAAATGGGTCTTCCAAATAGACAATGACCCCAAGCATACTTCCAAAGTTGTGGCAAAATGGCTTAAGGACAACAAAGTCAAGGTATTGGAGTGGCAATCACAAAGCCCTGACCTCACACCTATAGAAAATTTGTGGGCAGAACTGAAAAAGCGTGTGCGAGCAAGGAGGCCTACAAACCTGACTCAGTTACACCAGATCTGTCAGGAGGAAGGGCCAAAATTCACCCAACTTATTGTGGGAAGCTTGTAGAAGGCTACCCGAAACGTTTGACCCAAGTTAAACAATTTAAAGGCAATGCTACCAAATACTAATTGAGTGTATGTAATCTTCTGACCCACTGGAAATGAGATGAAATAAATAAAAGCTGAAATAAGTAATTCTCTCTACTATTAGTTTGACATTTCCCATTCTTAAAATAAAGTGTTGATCCTAACTGACCTAAAACAGGGAATTTTCACTAGGATTAAATGTCAGGAATTGTGAAACTGAGTTTAAATGTATTTGGCTAAAGTGTATGTAAACTTCCGACTTCAACTGTATTGCTGCCAGTCTAAACTGGTTTTAAAGCTGAGATCCGGTGAAACGGCGCCAATGCCGCATTATTTCGTGTTTTTTTTTTAAACGGGGCAGATGAGCATACACGCGCTGCTCTTCTATCGCATGTGAAATGATGTCAGAGTGGGAAAAACGGTTTTCTTTGTTTGCAGTAACGTCTTTGTTGTTGTAATATCGCAAACGGACGAGGCAGTTTTAACTCTACGGATTCCAGATTTAAGGACGTACAGGTGCTGGTTTTTCAGTGTTTGTGAGCAGAAGACGAATGCTTTACGTTTGTAACAATGTGTCTTGATTCTTTTTGGAATTATTTTCAAAAAAAAATTGTATGTAGGCTAAATATTTATATGAAATATGTTGTTCTCATGTAAGGTCATCTTGAGGGCATATAATATTTGTATTCTTTTATATAAGTTAGGAATAAGTTCTTAATGTTAAATTATGTTTTTCAACTTTTGAATAGCTATTAAAAATGGTCTACTTTGCTATAAATAAGTGGTGGAGCTGTTGACAACACACATCCCTTTTGTAGGACTGTGGATCAATTCTGTTAGGAACTCAGTCGGGGGCTTAATTTACTGTTTAAAGTTAGAATACTAGACTACACAAGGTTATATTTCAAAATTGAGTTTTGAATCTGCATCTTTTCCCAATAAATTTCACTTAGGACCCCCAAAAGGCTAGGTCCGGCTCTGACTGCATGTGTGGGTATGTAGACCCACGAGCCAGTGTGGCCCCTAATGATGAATTCAGTTTTTTTTTGTGGCCCTCACCCCCATCAAAGTTGCCCATCCATGTTATTGTATGGTGTAATTATTACACCAAATTGCAGTATCAGTGTTCACCAGCAGATGTCAGTCTCACCACAGATTTATACTCACCCACTCTACAGACTGAAGAGCCTTATAGTAGTACTTGTGACCTGTCTTATACATGCTGAAAAAGGGTAGTCTGTAGATCCAATGTTGTTCAATGCCATTTCTTCCACCTTGGTGTCTACTGCAAACAGCTCGTCTGTCTGCCTCTGACTGGAATGAAGAGATAAGGGGAAGATGTGAGAGGCAAGAAAAAGAGAAATGACAGTTTCAGTGTTTATTGGGACAAGAGAATGGTGTGGTCTTGCCCCACTTACCTTTTAATCAAACCTACAGACCAGAGCTGACTCGCACAGTAGGGAGAAACCACACATCTCTTTACCTTTCTCTCTCTCTCTCTCTCTCCCCCCCTCCCAACCCCTCCTCTCCCACCCTAGTATCTCTCGATCCCTGTCTATCTCTCTCTCCCTCTCTCCCTCCCTCCCCCCCCTCTCTCCTCTCCCACCCTAGTATCTCTCGATCCCTGTCTATCTCTACCCTCCTCCTCCATCTCTCACATGAATCATTGTGCCAGTCGGTCCCTCCCCTGTGTTTACATTAAACAGTAGAATCACTCCAGCCTGCTTAGACTTCAGGAATGTAACAGTCTCTCTCTCTCTCTCTCTCTCTCTCTCTCTCTCTCTCTCTCTCTCTCCCTCTCTCTACTTCTCACTCTCTCTCTCACTCTACCGCTACTTCTCTCTCTCTCTACCTCTCTCTTTACCTCATCTCCCTCCCTCCCTGGTCTAGCCCAAAGAAAATAAATAGAAACAGAGTGCCTCCACTCATCTTCCTGGTAGACACACACCAGATTATTCTAGGAGCACTAGTAAATTAACCAGTTTGGCCTGTTTCTGCAGACACACACACACACGCAGGAATAGTCAGAGGAGTCAGAAGGAAGCCGATATAATGATGGTGGAGCCCTTGAATAATCGCTCCATTTTACACACGTCTACAGACCACTGAGCTGGCACAACTTACTGTCTGTGTTCCTTTACAGAGAGGCAACCTCTGCTCCAGTCTACTGTGGCCAACACCAAACAACAGCCTAATGAGATTATTCCACTTCAGAATGTCAACTAAATGAGTTTAGGGCTGAGAGAGCCAAAGCACTGTGCTGTAGGACAAGAGATCGATTCAGGAGAGCAGAGCTGAAATCTGATCAGCACCAAGGAAGGTTCTCTATTCCTCTAAAAATAGATCCATGCATTTCACAATCACAACAACACCCAGCATATGATACGTGTGTGTGGGTGTGTGGCATGTCTGTTACTAAGGAGAGAGTGGAAGACAGAGAGGAGGAAAGACAGGCTAATGGAGAGAGAGAGAGAAAGAGCTGGGTGAACTGAACTGACAATGGTCAGAACTGATTCAGAACTGATTCATTGTTTCAGCCATTTTAGGTAGGTATGTTACGGTTCCTATAGGACAACTCTGACCCTTGGAGCAAGAGATGACCTGGAAGTATTTATCACCACTTTGGCTTCTAACCTTTGACCTTTCCACTGAGAAGTGGGAGGAGGGCATACACACAGCTGAGCAGAGGAGGAGGGGGGGGGGGGGGGGGGTGATGAATACTCAGATGGGAATACCACTGAGAGGCTTCAATTCCAATCAGAGATTCTCAGACAAACCCTTTGGGACCGAGCTACAGTCACGAGTGTAGATTCTATGCCTGCTGTGTGTGATGCTGGAAACCTGAGGAGTTGTTAATAAGAGTCCATGTTTATTAATAACACTGCTTAAGACATTTACTGTCATAACAAGTATACATGTACGGTACACACACACACACACACACATATGCGTTATGCGTGGCCAGGAAAAGACACACGCTAAAGGTTAGATATCACTTTGACACAATGACAGCAGGCAGTCTAATCATTCTGAGCTGCCAGTCATATACAGTGCCTTGCGAAAGTATTCGGCCCCCTTGAACTTTGCGACCTTTTGCCACATTTCAGGCTTCGAACATAAAGATATAAAACTGTATTTTTTTGTGAAGAATCAACAACAAGTGGGACACAATCATGAAGTGGAACGACATTTATTGGATATTTCAAACTTTTTTAACAAATCAAAAACTGAAAAATTGGGCGTGCAAAATTATTCAGCCCCTTTACTTTCAGTGCAGCAAACTCTCTCCAGAAGTTCAGTGAGGATCTCTGAATGATCCAATGTTGACCTAAATGACTAATGATGATAAATACAATCCACCTGTGTGTAATCAAGTCTCCGTAAAAATGCACCTGCACTGTGATAGTCTCAGAGGTCCGTTAAAAGCGCAGAGAGCATCATGAAGAACAAGGAACACACCAGGCAGGTCCGAGATACTGTTGTGAAGAAGTTTAAAGCCGGATTTGGATACAAAAAGATTTCCCAAGCTTTAAACATCCCAAGGAGCACTGTGCAAGCGATAATATTGAAATGGAAGGAGTATCAGACCACTGCAAATCTACCAAGACCTGGCCTTTATGGATGAGTGGCAAGAAGAAAGCCATTTCTTAAAGATATCCATAAAAAGTGTCGTTTAAGGTTTGCCACAAGCCACCTGGGAGACACACCATACATGTGAAAGAAGGTGCTCTGGTCAGATGAAACCAAAATTGAACTTTTTGGCAACAATGCAAAACGTTATGTTTGGCGTAAAAGCAACACAGCTGAACACACCATCCCCACTGTCAAACATGGTGGTGGCAGCATCATGGTTTGGGCCTGCTTTTCTTCAGCAGGGACAGGGAAGATGGTTAAAATTGATGGGAAGATGGATGGAGCCAAATACAGGACCATTCTGGAAGAAAACCTGATGGAGTCTGCAAAAGACCTGAGACTGGGACGGAGATTTGTCTTCCAACAAGACAATGATCCAAAACATAAAGCAAAATCTACAATGGAATGGTTCAAAGATAAACATATCCAGGTGTTAGAATGGCCAAGTCAAAGTCCAGACCTGAATCCAATCGAGAATCTGTGGAAAGAACTGAAAACTGCTGTTCACAAATGCTCTCCATCCAACCTCACTGAGCTCGAGCTGTTTTGCAAGGAGGAATGGGAAAAAATGTCAGTCTCTCGATGTGCAAAACTGATAGAGATATACCCCAAGCGACTTACAGCTGTAATCGCAGCAAAAGGTGGCGCTACAAAGTATTAACTTAAGGGGGCTGAATAATTTTGCACGCCCAATTTTTCAGTTTTTGATTTGTTAAAAAAGTTTGAAATATCCAATAAATGTCGTTCCACTTCATGATTGTGTCCCACTTGTTGTTGATTCTTCACAAAAAAATACAGTTTTATATCTTTATGTTTGAAGCCTGAAATGTGGCAAAAGATCGCAAAGTTCAAGGGGGCCGAATACTTTCGCAAGGCACTGTATCAATACATGAATACATCAAACAGAGCTCCCATAGGACCATGGACACCAGCACACCATGGCCTCATCTAGCTACCACTGGGACTTTAGGACCATGGACACCAGCACACCATGGCCTCATCTAGCTACCACTGGGACTTTAGGACCATGGACACCAGCACACCATGGCCTCATCTAGCTACCACTAGGACTTTAGGACCATGGACACCAGCACACCATGGCCTCATCTAGCTACCACTGGGACTTTAGGACCATGGACACCAGCACACCATGGCCTCATCTAGCTACCACTGGGACTTTAGGACCATGGACACCAGCACACCACGGACTCATCTAGTTACCACTGGGACTTTAGGACCATGGACACCAGCACACCATGGCCTCATCTAGCTACCACTGGGACTTTAGGACCATGGACACCAGCACACCATGGCCTCATCTAGCTACCACTGGGACTTTATGACCATGGACACCAGCACACCATGGACTCATCTAGCTACCACTGGGACTTTAAGACCATGGACACCAGCACACCACGGACTCATCTAGTTACCACTGGGACTTTAAGACCATGGACACCAGCACACCATGGACTCATCTAGTTACCACTGGGACTTTAAGACCATGGACACCAGCACACCACGGACTCATCTAGTTACCACTGGGACTTTAGGGCCACGGACCCAGCACACCACGGACTCATCTAGTTACCACTGGGACTTTAGGGCCACGGACACTAGCACACCACGGATTCATCTAGTTACCACTGGGACTTTGGGGCCACGGACACTAGCACACCACGGACTCATCTAGTTACCACTCATCAGCACACCACGGAAACATCTACAACAGATACCACTGGGACTATACAGTGGCGATTTTAGCATATACATCTTGGTGGGGCAAACAGCAGTCCCAACACCCCCTACACCTGGCTATCAGCGGAGCCTTGTCTGGCATGGAAACAGTTCATAGCTGATATGGCTGACTTGCTTAAACAAATGTGGTTTCTACTGACAATTGAGATATAAAAAAATATGGCATAAGGGGATGACAAGCAGATGAGAGGCAATCCGTAATTTCGATAGACATTATTGAGCGAGCCAGGACGGACATAGCTATATTGACTATTTGTTCAGCAGTTTTGAAATGTACAGCAACATAATTCAGAACATGGGTCGTTCTTACAGTGTTCTCCCTGTACACCAAGTCAGAACCACAGGATAAATAAAGGGGGCATATAAGCAGACAATAAAATAAATAACAATATCTCAAAATCAGGTTATAGGCTACATGTGCAGTCAGAACCGTAACATTAGACTAAATTAAGAGGTCAAAAATAGACCAAATTATTAGGGTGAGGCACATGAGCTACTAACATCTTACTACACAACATACACTTAGTATTACTTTCTTAGCTACAGTAACATATGTCCCTGGCATATTACATCATTTATGCAGCAGCATAAACTACATTTTTGGACTCACCTTGTTGTGTTGTGCTCACTTGAACAGGAAGGTGGCTTGGTGGTCCTTCGTGGACAAATATTGTCATCAAAGAAAGAGAAAGAGGCCAGATTTACAATGTCAAGTTCGATGACTGTTCAAAACGTATTTTCCCAGTCTGCACTAATTTATTCCCAACTTCCCAGTTGCAATACTTGCAGTTAGCCACTGTCACCGATTCCTTCCAAACCACTCATTGTTGAATTTGCCATTTCCAACTTGTTGTGTAATGTTTATGACCAATGGCCGATGAGCACTGATACGTTTTATCTATAATTTCTCTTCATTATGTATCTTCATATGACAAGGATTAAAAATAATTTGCCAGTAGATTGTCGAACTGATTTATTATGATGACTGCTAGCTAAGATTTTGAAAGTAAGATGTTGACATGATCAGTCCAATCAAAGCTATGGTAGATACACTGCTCAAAAAAATAAAGGGAACACTTAAACAACACAATGTTACTCCAAGTCAATCACACTTCTGTGAAATCAAACTGTCCACTTAGGAAGCAACACTGATTGACAATAAATTTCACATGCTGTTGTGCAAATGGAATAGACAACAGGTGGAAATTATAGGCAATTAGCAAGACACCCCCAATAAAGGAGTGGTTCTGCAGGTGGTAACCACAGACCACTTCTCAGTTCCTATGCTTCTTGGCTGATGTTTTGGTCACTTTTGAATGCTGGCGGTGCTTTCACTCTAGTGGTAGCATGAGACGGAGTCTACAACCCACACAAGTGGCTCAGGTAGTGCAGCTCATCCAGGATGGCACATCAATGCAAGCTGTCGCAAGAAGGTTTGCTGTGTCTGTCAGCGTAGTGTCCAGAGCATGGAGGCGCTACCAGGAGACAGGCCAGTACATCAGGAGATGTGGAGGAGGCCGTAGGAGGGCAACAACCCAGCAGCAGGACCGCTACCTCCGCCTTTGTGCAAGGAGGAGCAGGAGGAGCACTGCCAGAGCCCTGCAAAATGACCTCCAGCAGGCCACAAATGTGCACGTGTCTGCTCAAATGGTCAGAAACAGACTCCATGAGGGTGGTTTGAGGGCCCGACGTCCACAGGTGGGGGTTGTGCTTACAGCCCAACACCGTGCAGGACGTTTGGAATTTGCCAGAGAACACCAAGATTGGCAAATTCGCCACTGGCGCCCTGTGCTCTTCACAGATGAAAGCAGGTTCACAATGAGCACGTGACAGACGTGACAGAGTCTGGAGACGCCGTGGAGAACGTTCTGCTGCCTGCAACATCCTCCAGCATGACCGGTTTGGCGGTGGGTCAGTCATGGTGTGGGGTGGCATTTCTTTGGGGGGCCGCACAGCCCTCCATGTGCTCGCCAGAGGTAGCCTGACTGCCATTAGGTACCGAGAGGAGATCCTCAGACCCCTTGTGAGACCATATGCTGGTGCGGTTGGCCCTGGGTTCCTCCTAATGCAAGACAATGCTAGACCTCATGTGGCTGGAGTGTGTCAGCAGTTCCTGCAAGAGGAAGGCATTGATGCTATGCACTGGCCCGCCCGTTTCCCTGACCTGAATCCAATTGAGCACATCTGGGACATCATGTCTCGCTCCATCCACCAACGCCACGTTGCACCACAGACTGTCCAGGAGTTGGCAGATGCTTTAGTCCAGGTCTGGGAGGAGATCCCTCAGGAGACCATCCGCCACCTCATCAGGAGCATGCCCAGGTGTTGTAGGGAGGTCATACAGGCACGTGGAGGCCACACACACTACTGAGCCTCATTTTGACTTGTTTTAAGGACATTACATCAAAGTTGGATCAGCCTGTAGTATGGTTTTCCACTTTAAATTTGAGTGTGACTCCAAATCCAGACCTCCATGGGTTGATAAATTTGATTTCCATTGATAATTTTTGTGTGATCAACTATGTAAAGAAAAAAGTATTTAATAAGAATATTTCATTCATTCAGATCTAGGATGTGTTATTTTAGTATTCCCTTTATTTTTTTGAGCAGTGTATAACGTGATTTGACGTCATTTTATCTGTGGCCAATGACCTTGAGCCTTCTTGGAAGGGCCCTACTAATGTAACTCTATGGAAGAAGTCAAAGGACCTGAATTTTCAATGTCTACCCTTACTACCCTTACCCTTACTATTCAGAGGGGTTAGGTTAAATGCAGAAGACACATGTCTGTTGAAGGCATTCAGTTGTACAACTGACTAGGTATCCCCCTTTTCCTTTCCCTTACTTGGCCGTGACGTAGTGTCCCCATGAGCGACAGAAGACTGAGTCAATCACGTCGCAACACTCCTATTTTCTGCTGGCTTGCCCCACCACCAGAGAAATCACTGAGCTAGGCTGAAACATCTGTCTTACTCAAGAAAACAAAAAAGAAACCATGTTTGTACGCGGCTTTAACCTGTTGAATCTAGGGGTCTTTTTTTTTTTTTTTTTTTTTAAATAACGTTCCCAAAGTAAACGGGCTATTTTTCAGGACCAGAAAATAGAATATGCATACAATTGACAGCTTAGGATAGAAAACACTCTAAAGTTTCCAAAAACTGTAAAGATATTATCTGTGAGTATAACAGAACTGATATTGCAGGCAAAAGAACGAGAAAAATCCAATCAGGAACGCAGCGGTTTCTAAATAAGAGTCCCTTCCTATGCTTCCCTATTGAGCAGTGATGGGATATCAACGAGATTCCTTTTTCTATGGCTTCCTTAATGTGTCTAGTATCACAAGACATAGTTTCAGGCTTTTATTTTGAAAAATGAGCGTGTACAACAACATTCGTTGTCCACCTGATGGTACTTTGTGTATTTCTCGAGCAAAAGACAGAGGTAGCCATTTTTCCACCCGGTCTTACTGAAAAAAGCTCTGTCCCGGTTGATATATTATCAAATAGATATTTGAAAAACACCTTGAGGATTGATTATAAACAACGTTTGCCATGTTTCTGTCGATATTATGGAGCTAATTTGGAATATTTTTCGGTGTTGTCGTGACCGCCATTTCCGGTCGTTTTCTCAGGCAAACGTGAAGAACTAACTAACTTTTTGGCTACAAAAATTATTTTTCGGGAAAAAAGGAACATTTGCTATCTAACTGGGAGCCTCGTGAGTGAAAACATCCGAAGCTCATCAAAGGTAAACGATTTAATTTGATTGCTTTTCTGATTTTCGTGACCAGATTGCCTGCTGCTAGCTAGGCATAATGCTATGCTAGGCTATCGATAAACATACACAAATGCTTGTCTTGCTTTGGCTGTAAAGCATATTTTCAAAATCTGAGATGACAGGGTGATTAACAAAATGCTAAGCTGTGTTTGAATATATTTCACTTGTGATTTCATGAATATGAATATTTTCTAGTAAGATTTTTTTGTCCGTTGCATTATGCTAGTTAGTGTCAGTTGATGACAATTCTCCCGGATCCGGGATGGGTAGATCCAAGAGGTTTTAACTCAATGATATATATATTTTTGTTACATTGTTTGCAAACTAATATGTGACTTGTATTAATGCCAAAATAACAGGCAAAACAGGCAAGCCCCACCCCAATAAAATTATTTTTGCTGAAAATGTGGTTCTCAAAACTGGTGGGGCACTGCCACTGGGACTATAGGACACACACACATCTAGTTACGACTGGGACTTTAGGACCATGGACACCAGCACACCACACACACATCTAGTTACCACTGGGACTTTAGGACCATGGACACCAGCACACCACAATGCAGCACGTATTGCACTTAGATGTACACAGAGGGAATATGTTAGTAACATGCATGTCAGCCTTTCCTGGCTCAAAGTTGAGAGATTGACTGTATCACTATTGATCTTTGTGTGAATTATTGATGTTAGGGTTAGTTTTAGGGTTTGGGTTAAGGCTAGGTTTGAGGTTAGGTTAGGGTTTAGGTTAGGCTAAGGTTAGGTTAGGGTTAACCCTTTTGGGATAGGGGGCAGCATTTTCACTTTTGGATGAATAGCGTGCCCAGAGGGAACTGCCTCCTACTCTGTCCCAGATGCTTATATATGCATATTATTATTAGTATTGGATAGAAAACACTCTGAAGTTTCTAAAACTGTTTGAATGATGTCTGTGAGTATAACAGAACTCATGTGGCAGGCGAAAACCTGAGAAAAATCCAACCAGGAAGTGGGACATCTGAGGTTTGTAGTTTTTGGAAATCTGACACAGTGGTTGCATTAAGGAGAAGTCTATCTTTCATTCTGTAAATAACACTAGTCTCTTTTATCAATGTTTACTATGAGTATTTCTGCAAAATCACCGGATGTTTTGGAATCAAAACATTTCTGCATGTAAGGCGCCAATGTAAACTGAGATTTTTGGATATAAATATGCACATTATCGAACAAAACATACATGTATTGTGTAACATGATGTTCTATGAGTGTCATCTAATAAACATAGTGATAGTGATAGTTAGTGATTAATTTGATCCTTTTGTGACTCCTCTCTTTGGCTGGAAAAATGGCTGTGTTTTTTCAACCTGGCGGTGATCTAACATAATCATATGTTGTGATTTAGCTGTAAAGCATTTTTGAAATCGAACATGATGGGAAGATTAACAAGATGTTTATCTTTCATTTGCTGTATTGGACTTGTTAATGTGGGGAAGTTACATATTTCAAAAAAATATTAATGAATTTCGCTCACTGCCTTTTCAGTGGAATGTTGTCCGGAACCCCTGCGCTAGAAAGGTTAAGGTTAGGGTTAGGGTTAAGTTAGGGTTAAGGTTATGTTAGGGTTAAGGTTAGGTTAGGGTTAAGGTTAGGTTAGGGTTAAGGTTAGGGTCAGTTTGTCTCTGTGAATGGCTTGTCCTCTGACAAATCAACTGTACATTTCGGTGTTCCTCAAGGTTCCGTTTTAGGACCAATATTGTTTTCACTATATATTTTACCTCTTGGGGATGTCATTCGAAAACATAATGTTAACTTTCACTGCTATGTGGATGACACACAGCTGTACATTTCAATGAAACATGGTGAAGCCCCAAAATTGCCCCCGCTAGAAGCCTGTGTTTCAGACATAAGGAAGTGGATGGCTACAAACTTTCTACTTTTAAACTCGGACAAAACAGAGATGCTTGTTCTAGGTCCCAAGAAACAAAGAGATCTTCTGTTGAATCTGACAATTAATCTTAATGGTTGTACAGTCGTCTCAAATAAAACTGTGAAGGACCTAGGCGTTACTCTGGACCCTGATCTCTCTTTTGACGAACATTTCAAGACTGTTTCAAGGACAGATTTTTTCCATCTACGTAACATTGCAAAAATCAGAAACTTTCTGTCCAAAAATGATGCAGAAAAATTAATCCATGCTTTTGTTACATCTAGGGTAGACTACTGCAATGCTCTACTTTCCGGCTACCCGGATAAAGCACTAAATAAACTTCAGTTAGTTCTAAATACGGCTGCTAGAATCCTGACTAGAACCAAAAAATATGATCATGTTACTCCAGTGCTAGCCTCCCTACACTGGCTTCCTGTCAAGGCAAGGGCTGATTTCAAGGTTTTACTGCTAACCTACAAAGCATTACATGGGCTTGCTCCTACCTATCTCTCTGATTTGGTCCTGCCGTACATACCTACATGTACGCTACGGTCACAAGATGTAGGCCTCCTAATTATCCCTAGAATTTCTAAGCAAACTGCTGGAGGCAGGGCTTTCTCCTATAGAGCTCCATTTTTATGGAATGGTCTGCCTACCCATGTGAGAGACGCAAACTCGGTCTCAACCTTTAAGTCTTTACTGAAGACTCATCTCTTCAGTGGGTCATATGATTGAGTGTAGTCTGGCCCAGGAGTGTGAAGGTGAACGGAAAGGCTCTGGAGCAACGAACCGCCCTTGCTGTCTCTGCCTGGCCGGTTCCCCTCTTTCCACTGGGATTCTCTGCCTCTAACCCTATTACAGGGGCTGAGTCACTGGCTTCCTGGTGCTCTTTCATGCCGTCCCTAAGAGGGGTGAGTCACTTAAGTGGGTTGAGTCACTGATGTGATCTTCCTGTCTGGGTTGGCGCCCCCCCTTGGGCTGGGCCGTGGCGGAGATCTTTGTGGGCTATACTCGGCCTTGTCTCAGGGTGGTAAGTTGGTGGTTGAAGATATCCCTCTAGTGGTGTGGGGGCTGTGCTTTGGCAAAGTGGGTGGGGCTATATCCTTCCTGTTTGGCCCTGTCCGGGGGTATCATCGGATGGGGCCACAGTGTCTCCTGACCCCTCCTGTCTCAGCCTCCAGTATTTATGCTGCAGTAGTTTGTGTCGGGGGCTAGGGTCAGTTTGTTATATCTGGAGTACTTATCCTGTTTTATCCGGTGTCCTGTGTGAATTTAAGTATGATCTCTCTAATTCTCTCTTTCTCTCTTTCTTTCTCTCTTTCTTTCTCTCTCTCGGAGGACCTGAGCCCTAGGACCATGCCTCAGGACTACCTGGCATGATGACTCCTTGCTGTCCCCAGTCCACCTGGCCGTGCTGCTGCTCCAGTTTCAACTGTTCTGCATGCGGCTATGGAATCCTGACCTGTTCACCGGACGTGCTACCTGTCCCAGACCTATTATTTGACCATGCTGGTCATTTATGAACATTTGAACATCTTGGCCATGTTCTGTTATAATCTCCACCCGGCACAGCCAGAAGAGGACTGGCCACCCCTCATTGCCTGGTTCCTCTCTAGGTTTCTTCCTAGGTTTTGGCTTTTCTAGGGAGTTTTTCCTAGCCACCGTGCTTCAACACCTGCATTGCTTGCTGTTTGGGGTTTTAGGTTGGGTTTCTGCACAGCACTTTGAGATATCACCTGATGTACGAAGGGCTATATAAATAAATTTGATTTGATTTGGTTAAGGTTAGGGTTAAGGTTAGGTTAGGGTTGAGGTTAGGTTAAGGGTTAAGGTTAGTAAAACCAACGTGTTTGTTTGTGTGCTCCCATTTCAGCAATCTTCCCAGGTCCTCAGTATAGTATGTGGTATCACTGAAACAGACCAGAATACACCAGGGCACTGAAACAGACCAGAATACACCACAACACTGAAACAAACCAGAATACACCAAAACACTGAAACAGACCAGAATACACCACAACACTGAAACAGACCAGAATACACCACAACACTGAAACAGACCAGAATACACCACAACACTGAAACAGACCAGAATACACCAAAACACTGAAACAGACCAGAATACACCACAACACTGAAACAGACCAGAATACACCAAAACACTGAAACAGACCAGAATACACCACAACACTGAAACAGACCAGAATACACCAAAACACTGAAACAGACCAGAATACACCAAAACACTGAAACAGACCAGAATACACCACAACACTGAAACAAACCAGAATACACCACAACACTGAAACAGACCAGAATACACCACAACACTGAAACAGACCAGAATACACCACAACACTGAAACAGACCAGAATACACCAAAACACTGAAACAGACCAGAATACACCACAACACTGAAACAGACCAGAATACACCAAAACACTGAAACAGACCAGAATACACCACAACACTGAAAGAAACCAGAATACACCACAACACTGAAACAGACCAGAATACACCACAACACTGAAACAGACCAGAATACACCACAACACTGAAACAGACCAGAATACACCACAACACTGAAACAGACCAGAATACACCAAAACACTGAAACAGACCAGAATACACCACAACACTGAAACAGACCAGAATACACCAAAACACTGAAACAGACCAGAATACACCAAAACACTGAAACAGACCAGAATACACCAAAACACTGAAACAGACCAGAATACACCACAACACTGAAACAGACCAGAATACACCACAACACTGAAACAGACCAGAATACACCACAACACTGAAACAGACCAGAATACACCACAACACTGAAACAGACCAGAATACACCAAAACACTGAAACAGACCAGAATACACCACAACACTGAAACAGACCAGAATACACCACAACACTGAAACAGACCAGAATACACCACAACACTGAAACAGACCAAAATTCACCAGAACATTGAAACAGACCAGAATACACCACAACACTGAAACAGACCAGGTAGAAGCACAGAGTCACAGACTCTCTCAGAGAGCACCCCCTCCCTCTAATCAAAGTCTCTGGAAATAATTGCACTTTTTGTTTATCTCCTTGAAGTCAAACCTCCTATCTATGCTTTGCCCCCCCCCCCCCCCCCCCTGCAACTGTTAGCCCCGATCTCCCCTTCCCTCCAACCTCCCCTACTCCTGCCCCTGCCCTTCTCTGCCCTCCTCACCTCTTCCTCCTCTTCCTCTTAGACTACAGTCTAAACTCCTATTATGTTTTACCTTCAGTCACAATGTGGACATTCCCAATCTGGCCCTCACACCATCATGACCACCTAATCATTCCCAGCTTCCAATTGGCTCATTCATCACCATCACCCTTCCTCTCCCCTGTAACTATTCCCCAGGTTGTTGCTATAAATGAGAATGTGTTCTCAGTCAGCATACTTTGTAAAATAAAAACAATGACAAACATGAAAGAGAGATGGAGAAAGACAGAGGAAGAAAGATGGGGAAAAAGAGAAAGCGAGAGGGAGAAAGAGAGAGTCTTCCGTTCATCATGTTTATATAACGTAAGGGACTTTCACAGTAGCGAGACTCCTACACACAAACACACTCACACACACAGGACCGATGAGTCATATATAGGTAGCTTACGTCTCTCACACTCACAGGAGCTGAGAGCTCTGAGGGCAGCACTGAACTCAAACACACTGTTCATGACTTACAGGCTGTTCTGATCAACACACATGTTGTGGTTGTGTAGACCCACTGTGCTCGCTGTCACTTTGAGTAGAGCTCAATCGCTTCTTCTCTTTTTCTCCCTCTTTCTCTCTCGTTCTCTTTCTCTCTCTCTCGTATGATATTTCTCTCTCTCTCTCCCCCTCTCTCTATCTCTCCCCCTCTCTCTCTCCCTCCATCTCTCTCTCCCTCCATCTCTCTATCTCTCCCCCCCCTCTCTCTCTCTCTCACACACACACACACACACACACACACACACACACACACACACACACACACACACACACACACACACACACACACACACACACACACACACACACACAGAGAGAGAGAGAGCAGGCTGAACACAGCAGACACCAGGGGTCCGGCCTATAAAAGAAGCCAGTGGTGGCTGCCTGCCTGACTCACAAAGTCTGATACAATCTGTGATTTAGTAATACCAGTGTGTAAGAGAGGGTGTGTAAAAGAGAGAGATGCATGTTTTCCCTTTTCTACTTTAACTATTTGTGCATCGTAACAATGCTGTATACTGTATACATATGACATTTGAAATGTCTTTATTCTTTTGGAACGTTTGTGAGTTTGTTTACTGTTAATTATTTATTGTTTATTTCACTTTTGTTTATTATCCATTACACTTGCTTTGGCAATTTAAACTTATGTTTTCTATGCCAATAAACCCTCAAATTGAATTGAAATTGAATTAGAATTGAGGTACAGACAGAGAGAGACAGAGAGAGAGAGAGATACAGACACAGACAGAGAGACAGAGACAGAGAGACAGAGAGCGAGAGAGAGAGAGAGAGAGAATTGACAACCAAACAAACCAAAACAAAGGCAAAGTCTTCTCATGCATTATTGATTTCAAAAAAACCTTTGACTCAATTTGGTATGAGGGTTTGCTCTACACATTGATGGAAAGTGGTGTTGGGAGTAAAACATACAACATTATAAAATCCATGTACACAAGCAACAAGTGTGCGGTTAAAATTGGCAAAAAAACACATATTTCTTCCCACAGGGCCGTGGGGTGAGACAGGGATGCAGCTTAAGCCCCACCCTCTTCAACATATATATCAACGAATTGGCGCGGGCACTAGAAAAGTCTGCAGCAGTCGGCCTCACCCTACTAGAATCTGAAGTCAAATGTCTACTGTTTGCTGATGATCTGGTGCTTCTGTCACCAACCAAGGAGGGCCTACAGCAGCACCTAGATATTCTGCACAGATTCTGCCAGACCTGGGTCCTGACAGTAAATCTCAGTAAGACAAAAATAATGGTGTTCCAAAAAAGGTCCAGTCGCCAGGGCTGCAAATACAAATTCCATCTAGACACCATTGCCCTAGAGCTCATAAAAAAACGATACATACCTTGGCCTAAACATCAGCGTCACAGGTAACTTCCACAAAGCTGTGAACGATCTGAGAGACAAGGCAAGAAGGGCATTCCATGCCATCAAAAGGAACATAAAATTCAACACACCAATTAGGATCTGGCTAAAAATACTTGAATCAGGCCTCCCGGGTGGCGCAGTGGTCTAGGGCACCCCATCGCAGTGCCACCAGAGACTCTGACACATTCCTCTGACACATTGGTGCGGCTGGCTTTTGGGTTGGATGCGCGCTGTGTTAAGAAGCAGTGCGGCTTGGTTGGGTTGTGTTTCGGAGGACGCATGGCTCTCGACCTTCGTCTCTCCGGAGCCGAAGGCAAGATAGTAACTACTAACAATTGGAAACCACGAAATTGGGGAGAAAAGGGGGTAAAATAAAAAAAATAGAACCCTTTATGGTTGTCAAATCAAATCAAATCAAATTTTATTTGTCACATACACATGGTTAGCAGATGTTAGTGCGAGTGTAGCGAAATGCTTGTGCTTCTAGTTCCGACAATGCAGTAATAACCAACAAGTAATCTAGCTAACAATTCCAAAACTACTACCTTATATTATAAGTGTAAGAGGATAAAGAATATGTACATAAAGATATATGAATGAGTGATGGTACAGAGCGGCATAGGCAAGATACAGTAGATGGTATTGAGTGCAGTATATACATATGAGATGAGTATGTAAACAAAGTGGCATAGTTAAAGTGGCTAGTGATACATGTATTACATGAGGATGCAGTAGATGATATAGAGTACAGTATATACATATACATATGAGATGAGTAATGTGAGGAACATTATATTAGGTAGCATTGTTTAAAGTGGCTAGTGATATATTTTACATCATTTCCCATCAATTCCCATTATTAAAGTGGCTGGAGTTGAGTCAGTGTGTTGGCAGCAGCCACTCAATGTTAGTGGTGGCTGTTTAACAGTCTGATGGCCTTGAGATAGAAGCTGTTTTTCAGTCTCTCGGTCCCAGCTTTGATGCACCTGTACTGACCTCGCCTTCTGGATGATAGCGGGGTGAACAGGCAGGGGCTCGGGTGGTTGCTGTCCTTGATGATCTTTATGGCCTTCCTGTGACATCGGGTGGTGTAAGTGTCCTGGAGGGCAGGTAGTTTGCCCCCGGTGATGCGTTGTGCAGACCTCACTACCCTCTGGAGAGCCTTACGGTTGTGGGCGGAGCAGTTGCCGTACCAGGCGGTGATACAGCCCGAAAGGATGCTCTCGATTGTGCATCTGTAGAAGTTTGTGAGTGCTTTTGGTGATAAGCCAAATTTCTTCAGCCTCCTGAGGTTGAAGAGGCGCTGCTGCGCCTTCTTCATGATGCTGTCTGTGTGGGTGGACCAATTCAGTTTGTCTGTGATGTGTACGCCGAGGAACTTAAAACTTACTACCCTCTCCACTACTGTTCCATCGATGTGGATAGGGGGGTGTTCCCTCTGCTGTTTCCTGAAGTCCACAATCATCTCCTTAGTTTTGTTGACGTTGAGTGTGAGGTTATTTTCCTGACACCACACTCCGAGGGCCCTCACCTCCTCCCTGTAGGCCGTCTCGTCGTTGTTGGTAATCAAGCCTACCACTGTTGTGTCGTCCGCAAACTTGATGATTGAGTTGGAGGCTTGCGTGGCCACGCAGTCGTGGGTGAACAGGGAGTACAGGAGAGGGCTCAGAACGCACCCTTGTGGGGCCCCAGTGTTGAGGATCAGCGGGGTGGAGATGTTGTTGCCTACCCTCACCACCTGGGGGCGGCCCGTCAGGAAGTCCAGTACCCAGTTGCACAGGGCGGGGTCGAGACCCAGGGTCTCGAGCTTGATGACGAGCTTGGAGGGCACTATGGTGTTAAATGCCGAGCTGTAGTCGATGAACAGCATTCTCACATAGGTATTCCTCTTGTCCAGATGGGTTAGGGCAGTGTGCAGTGTGGTTGAGATTGCATCGTCTGTGGACCTATTTGGGCGGTAAGCAAATTGGAGTGGGTCTAGGGTGTCAGGTAGGGTGGAGGTGATATGGTCCTTGACTAGGCTCTCAAAGCACTTCATGATGACGGAAGTGAGTGCTACGGGGCGGTAGTCGTTTAGCTCAGTTACCTTAGCTTTCTTGGGAACAGGAACAATGGTGGCCCTCTTGAAGCATGTGGGAACAACAGACTGGGATAGGGATTGATTGAATATGTCCGTAAACACACCAGCCAGCTGGTCTGCGCATGCTCTGAGGGCGCGGCTGGGGATGCCGTCTGGGCCTGCAGCCTTGCGAGGGTCGACATGTTTTAATGTTTTCTTCACGTCGGCTGCAGTGAAGTAGAGTCCGCATGTTTTAGTTGCGGGCAGTGTCAGTGGCACTGTATTGTCCTCAAAGCGGGCAAAAAAGTTATTTAGTCTGCCTGGGAGCAAGACATCCTGGTCCGTGACGGTGCTGGTTCTCTTTTTGTAATCCGTGATTGACTGTAGACCCTGCCACATACCTCTTGTGTCTGAGCCGTTGAATTGAGATTCTACTTTGTCTCTATACTGACGCTTAGCTTGTTTGATTGCCTTGCGGAGGGAATAGTTACACTGTTTGTATTCGGTCATGTTTCCAGTCACCTTGCCCTGATTAAAAGCAGTGGTTCGCGCTTTCAGTTTCACGCGAATGCTGCCATCAATCCACGGTTTCTGGTTTGGGAATGTTTTAATCGTTGCTATGGGAACGACATCTTCAACGCACGTTCTAATGAACTCGCACACCGAATCAGCGTATTCGTCAATGTTGTCGTCTGACGCAATACGGAACATATCCCAGTCCACGTGATGGAAGCAGTCTTGGAGTGTGGAATCAGATTGGTCGGACCAGCGTTGAACAGACCTCAGCGCGGGAGCTTCTTGTTTTAGTTTCTGTCTGTATGCAGGGATCAACAAAATGGAGTCGTGGTCAGCTTTTCCGAAAGGAGGGCGGGGCAGGGCCTTATATGCGTCGCGGAAGTTGGAATAGCAATGATCCAAGGTTTTTCCCGCCCTGGTTGCGCAATCGATATGCTGATAAAATTTAGGGAGTCTTGTTTTCAGATTAGCCTTGTTAAAATCCCCAGCTACAATGAATGCAGCTTCCGGATATGTGGATTCCAGTTTGCAAAGAGTCAAATAAAGTTCATTCAGAGCCATCGATGTGTCTGCTTGGGGGGGAATATACACGGCTGTGATTATAATCGAAGAGAATTCCCTTGGTAGATAATGCGGTCTACATTTGATTGTGAGGAATTCTAAATCAGGTGAACAGAAGGACTTGAGTTCCTGTATGTTGTTTTGGCCACACCACGTCACGTTAACCATAAAGCATACGCCCCCGCCCCTCTTCTTACCAGAAAGATGTTTGTTTCTGTCGGCGCGATGCGTGGAGAAACCCGCTGGCTGCACTGCCTCCGATAGCGTCTCTCCAATGAGCCATGTTTCCGTGAAGCAAAGAACGTTACAGTCTCTGATGTCCCTCTGGAATGCTACCCGTGCTCGGATTTCATCAACCTTGTTGTCAAGAGACTGGACATTGGCGAGGAGAATGCTAGGGAGTGGTGCACGATGTGTCCGTCTCCGGAGTCTGACCAGAAGACCGCTTCGTTTTCCCCTTTTCGAAGTTGTTTTTTGGGGTCGCTGGCTGGGATCCATTCCGTTGTCCTGGGTGAAAGGCAGAACACAGGGTCCGCTTCGCGAAAATCATATTCTTGGTCGTACTGATGGTGAGTTGACGCTGCTCTTATGTTCAGTAGTTCTTCTCGACTGTATGTAATGAAATCTAAGATGACCTGGGGTACCAATGTAAGAAATAACACGTAAAAAAACAAAAAACTGCATAGTTTCCTAGGAACGCGAAGCGAGGCGGCCATCTCTGTCGGCGCCGTTGTGAAGTCTGGGGTCCGCTCAAAGAAGCAACTTCTCTCCAGGAAACACATCAGGAACAGACTGATATTCTGCAAAAGATACAGGGATTCGACTGCTGAGGACTGGGGTAAAGTCACATTCTCTGATGAATCCCCTTTCCGATTGTTTGGGGCATCCGGAAAAAAGCTTGTCCGGAGAAGACAAGGTGAGCGCTACCATCAGTCCTGTGTCATGCCAACAGTAAAGCATCCTGAGACAATTCATGTGTGGGGTTGCTTCTCAGCCAAGAGAGTGGGCTCACTCACAATTTTGCCTAAGAACACAGCCATGAATAAAGAATGGTACCAACACATCCTCCGAGAGCAACATCTCCCAACCATCCAGGAACAGTTTGATGACTAACAATGCCTTTTCCAGTATGATGGAGCACCTTGCCATAAGGCAAAAGTGATAACTAAGTGCCCCGGGGAACAAAACATCGATATTTCCCATTGAGAAGTTGTGGTCAATCTTCAAGAGGTGGGTGGACAAACAAAACCCCACAAATTCTGGCAAACTCCAAGCATTGATTATGCAAGAATGGGCTGCCATCAGTCAGGATGTGGCCCAGAAGTTAATTGACAGCATGCCAGATTGCAGAGGTCTTGATAAAGAAGGGTCAACAATGCAAATATTGACTCTTTGCATCAACTTCATGTAACTGTCAATAAAAGCCTTTGACACTTATCAAATGCTTGTAATTGTACTTCAGTATTCCATCGTAACATCTGACAAAAATAGAGACACTGAAGCAGCAGACTTTGTGAAAATTTATATGTGTCATTCTCAAAACTTTTTGCCACGACTGTAGATACAGTGGGGAGAACAAGTATTTGATACACTTCCGATTTTGCAGGTTTTCTTACTTACAAAGCATGTAGAGGTCTGTCATTTTCATCATAGATACACTTCAACTGTGAGAGACGGAATCTAAAACAAAAATCCAGAAAATCACATTGTATGATTTTTAAGTAATTTATTAGCATTTTATTGCATGACATAAGTATTTGATCGCCTACCAACCAGTAAGAATTCCGGCTTTCACAGACCTGTTAGTTTTTCTCTAAGAATCCCTCCTGTTCTCCACTCATTACCTGTATTAACTGCACCTGTTTGAACTTGTTACCTGTATAAAAGACACCTGTCCACACACTCAATCAAACAGACTCCAACCTCTCCACAATGGCCAAGACCAGACATCTGTGTAAGGACATTCGGGTTAAATTGTAGACCTGCACAAGGCTGGGATGGGCTACAGGACAATATGCAAGCAGCTTGGTGAGAAGGCAACAACTGTTGGCACAATTATTAGAAAATGGAAGAAGTTCAAGATGACGGTCAATCACCCATTGGTCTGGGGCTCCATGCAAGATCTCACCTCGTGTGGCCTCAATGATCATGAGGAAGGTGAGGGATCAGCCCAGAACTACACAGCAGGACCTGGTCAATGACCTGAAGAGAGCTGGGACCACAGTCTCAAAGAAAACCATTAGTAACACACTATGCCGTCATGGATTAAAATCCTGCAGCGCACTCAAGGTCCCCCTGCTCAAGCCAGCGCATGTCCAGGCCTGTCTGAAGTTTGCCAATGACCATCTGTATGATCCAGAGGAGAAATGGGAGAAGGTCATGTGGTCTGATGAGACAAAAATAGAGCTTTGTAGTCTAAACTCCAATCGCTGTGTTTTGAGGAAGAACGATGAGTACAACCCCAAGAACACCATTCCAACCGTGAAGCATGGAGGTGTAAACATCATTCTTTGGGGACGCTTTTCTGCAAAGGGGACAGGACGACTGCACCGTATTGAGGGGAGGATGGATGGGGCCATGTATCGCGAGAACTTGGCCAACAACCTCCTTCCCTCAGTAAGAGCATTGAAGATGGGTGGGCCAAAATTCCTGCTGCTTTGTGTGCAAACCTGGTCAAGAACTACAGGAAATGTAGGATCTCTGTAATTGCAAACAAAGGTTTCTGTACCAAATATTAAGTTCTGCTTTTCTGATGTATCAAAAACTTATGTCATGCAATAAAATGCTAATGAATTACTTAAAAATCATACAATGTGATTTTCTGCATTTTTGTTTTGTTTGTCTCTCACAGTTGAAGTGTATCCATGATAAAAATTACAGACCTCTACATGCTTTGTAAGTAGGAAAACCTGCAAAATCGGCAGTGTATCAAATACTTGTTCTCCACACTGTATACATTATGACGTTTGTAATGTCTTTATTCTTTTGAAACTTCTGTATGTTAAATGTTTACTGTTTATTTTATTATGTATTTCACTTTTGTATATAATCTACCTCACTTGCTTTGGCAATGTTAACATATGTTTCCCATGCCAATAAAGCCCCTTGAATTTATTGTAGGTTTAGCATTAGGCAGACCTCTGACCAGAGTCCTGCAGAGGGACTGAGCAATGTTCAGAGCTGCTTAATGTGGAATCAAAAGACAGAGAGAGAGAAAGAGAGAAATAGAGAGAGAGAAAAAAAGAAAGAGAGGGAGAGAAAGAGAGAAATAGAGAGAGAGAAAGAAAGAAAGAGAGAGAGAGAGAGAGAGAAAGAGAGAGCGAGAGAAAGACAGAGAGCGAGAGAGAGAGAGACAGACAGAGATACAGAGACAGACAGAGAGAGAAAAACAGACAGAGAGAGAGGGGGGGGGGGGGGGGAGAGAGAGGGGGGGGGGAGAGGGGGGGGGGGGGGGGGGGGGGGGGGGGGAGAGGGAGGGAGGGAGGGAGGGAGGTAGGTAGGGTTTCCCCACTTCGACGGGACAGAGGAAGCTCCAGAATACCATTTGTGTCTGAGAACAGAGGTAGAACAAGACACACACCTCCAGCCTGAAGCCATGCATCACTGTGGATCCATTGTGGGAAAGAAAAGGTCCATCAACGGAGGTAGAGTCCGAATCCCCCCTTCACCCTCTCCCTGGTGGTATACCTCCCTGAATACGGCAGACAGACACTGTTGACTTGTTAATCCATCTATCCTTCCATCTGTCCGTTCTGCTGTTGACAGTCACACCCAGTAGAGGCCATGTTGAAGGCCCACCCCCCCAGCAAACCAAAATTGGTTCTGTAAAAGTTCCCAGAACATTCGTTAGGTTGCGGCAAATGTTCTCATAACACAAAAACTGTCCAGTTGTACTGATGATTATACGTTTGTATAAAATATACGCCTGACGTTGCTCTCACATTTTATTGCGGCAGTATGTTTGTAAAACATTACTGGTACATTGTGTCATTACTTTACCTGGTAACCTAATCAGAACGTTTTGGGAATGTTCTGTGGTGGTTGTGACAGATGTAGTGATGTTAGAACATTCCAAGGATATTTTCGGGAGTTTGTTGATATGAAAAACAAAAACATTTTATTATCAACATTTCTTGAATGTTTTTGGGATGTTATCATCCTAATGTTAAATAAAACCGTAACTAGAACTGAATGGGTATCTTAGTTAATGTTCTGGAAATGTTCCCAGGTTGCAGGGATTCTACTAAATAAGGATTATCATTCATTAACAATCCCATGGTCCATGACACTAACTAGCTCCACAGTCCAGCCACATCACATCTGCTGAGCCGGGCCCCTTCAGGTCCTCACAGAGCCGTTTATGAACTGACGAAGAGGGGAAAGAATCACACAACTTCCCCTTAGACCAGTCCAGTCCAGTCTGCCTCAGCCTGAACAACAACACAGAAGGGGAAAGTCATTGGAACTAGTCCAGCAGTCCAACAAGCTACAGTCTAATTATCTTCTCTGTTTCCTTAGTTACGGACCTAACTTCCCCTGTAAACATTTAGCCCAAAGAAATCTGGTGATGTTGATGAGAGGAGTGTATTGTGATTTATCAGTGATTATGCATGAAACACATAACCCAGAGGATTCATAAATAGTCATGAGTGCTCATGTCAAGGTCAGGAAAAGCATGCTCAAGACATTCTAGAAGGCAAGGCACATTGTTAGGCTATATTCTGAAGCACTAGAACATTACATCACATTCTAGAATGCCAAAACACACATATAATTCTTTACAGTAGGCCTAATGCTAAACCTACAATAAATGGCTTACTTGTACACTACGACCTATTCCAGAGTTACTGTAAAGCAGCTCACTAGTGGAGGTTACAGTAAATTACTCATATCAAGCTGTTCTGTTGCTCCCTCTCCCTCACACGCACACAAACCCGTAGGCACACACACACACACACACACACACACACACACACACACACACACACACACACACACACACACCTGTATCCGGCTTTTCCTGTTTAGTGTGAAACACTATTACCTTGACGAATACCATCTCTGAGCCAAACAGGGAGCGTGAGCGCACACACACACACACACACACACACACACACACACACACACACACACACACACACACACACACACACACACATACACATACTCACACACACCCGTATCCAGCTTTTCCTGTTTAGTGTGAAACACTATTACCTTGACGAATACCATCTCTGAGCCAAACAGGGAGCGCGCGCACACACACACACACACACACACACACACACACACACACACACCCCACCGATTGGCTCCGATGCAGAACTTTGAGACACACCCCCCCCTCATCTCCTATCCCCCTGTCTCCATGGCTCCTCTGTCACGATTGGTCGGCTCTGGAAACCTGAGCTGGGGTCCAGCTCCCCCCATCACACACCCCCTCACCCCCTATCCCCCTCCAGCCCACTGCTCTCCCCATTCCCTCCTTGCAGCCCACTGCTCTCCCCCATTCTCCCCTCCAGCCCACTGCTCTCCCCCATTCTCCCCTCCAGCCCACTGCTCTCCCCCATTCCCTCCTTGCAGCCCACTGCTCTCCCCCATTCTCCCCTCCAGCCCACTGCTCTCCCCCATTCTCCCCTCCAGCCCACTGCTCTCCCCCATTCTCCCATCTAGCCCACTGCTCTCCCCCATTCCCCCTCCAGCCCACTGCTCTCCCCCATTCTCCCATCTAGCCCACTGCTCTCCCCCATTCTCCCCTCCAGCCCACTGCTCTCCCCATTCTCCCATCTAGCCCACTGCTCTCCCCCATTCTCCCCTCCAGCCCACTGCTCTCCCCCATTCTCCCCTCCAGCTCATTGCTCTCCCCCATTCTCCCATCTAGCCCACTGCTCTCCCCCATTCTCCCATCTAGCCCACTGCTCTCCCCCATTCTCCCATCTAGCCCACTGCTCTCCCCCATTCTCCCATCTAACTCTTTGAAATGTGTGTCAGGGCTTCAGAAGCGTGGCCAAGGCAAACAGCTGGCCTAGTCCAGAGATCTGCTACATTTCAGTTTCACACACACACACACACACACACACACACACACACACACACACACACACACACACACACACACACACACACTCACACTCACACTCACACACACACACACACACACACAAACACACACACACACACACACACACACACACACACACAATCATGTTATATTTCATAATCCAGTGTGATGAGGCCTACCAGGAAACCTCTCTATGCTATTCATAGGCCTACACACACACACGCACGCACGCACGCACACACACACACACACACACACACATTAACAGATGCACGCACATACAACTGTCCTAACTGTTTGAACGGTGTGTGGGTCACAGACAGACGTCCTTGGAGCTTTTGTTGCTGTCGTCTGTATTATCATCCTCAGTGTTTCATTGTGCTAGGAGTGAAGAAGAAAGAGACAGTAATCTGACAACTCCCTGTCTGGCCTCACTCACAGCCCCCTGTCTGGCCCCACTCACATCCCCCTGTCTGGCCCCACTCACAGCCCCCTGTCTGGCCCCACTCACAGCCCCCTGTCTGGCCCCGCTCACAGCCCCCTGTCTGGCCCCACTCACAGCCCCCCGTCTGGCCCCACTCACAGCCCCCTGTCTGGCCCCACTCACATCCCCCTGTCTGGCCCCACTCACAACTCCCTGTCTGGCCCCACTCACAGCCCCCTGTCTGGCCCCGCTCACAGCCCCCTCTGGCCCCACTCACAGCCCCCTGTCTGGCCCCACTCACAACCCCCTGTCTGGCCCCACTCACAGCCCCCTGTCTGGCCCCGCTCACAACCCCCTGTCTGGCCCCGCTCACAGCCCCCTGTCTGGCCCCACTCACAGCCCCCTGTCTGGCCCCACTCACAACCCCCTGTCTGGCCCCACTCACAGCCCCCTGTCTGGCCCCGCTCACAACCCCCTGTCTGGCCCCACTCACAACCCCCTGTCTGGCCCCACTCACAACCCCCTGTCTGGCCCCACTCACAACCCCCTGTCTGGCCCCCCCCTGTCTGGCCCCGCTCACAACCCCCTGTCTGGCCCCACTCACAACCCCCTGTCTGGCCCCACTCACAACCCCCTGTCTGGCCCCACTCACAGCCCCCTGTCTCGTCCCACTCACAACCCCTTGTCTGTCCCCACTCACAGCCCCCTGTCTGGCCCCACTCACAGCCCCCTGTCTGGCCCCACTCACAACCCCCTGTCTGGCCCCACTCACAGCCCCCTGTCTGGCCCCGCTCACAACCCCCTGTCTGGCCCCACTCACAACCCCCTGTCTGGCCCCACTCACAACCCCCTGTCTGGCCCCCCCCTGTCTGGCCCCGCTCACAACCCCCTGTCTGGCCCCACTCACAACCCCCTGTCTGGCCCCACTCACAGCCCCCTGTCTCGTCCCACTCACAACCCCTTGTCTGTCCCCACTCACAGCCCCCTGTCTGGCCCCACTCACAGCCCCCTGTCTCGTCCCACTCACAACCCCTTGTCTGGCCCCACTCACAGCCCCCTGTCTCGTCCCACTCACAACCCCTGTCTCGTCCCACTCACAACCCCCTGTCTCGTCCCACTCACAACCCCCTGTCTCGTCCCACTCACAACCCCCTGTCTCGTCCCGCTCACAACCCCCTGTCTAGCCCCACTACCCCTGTCTCTCCCATCCTCCCTGTCTCCCCCATTCTTCCCCTGTCTCCCCATCTCCCCCGTGTGGGTCTCTGTGGGGGTTTCTGGTCTCAGCGCTCTGGGGGACTCTATAGTGACACCCCCTCACACACACACACACACGCACACACCTGTGAGGACAAGCTCCTCATTCTCTAGACCATGGGAACCCGGGAGTACCTCCCTCTGACTCAAAATGTTTAACCCCAATTCCTTCGGCCCCACTTTCATTCTTTCTCTCCCTCATTCTCACTCTCTCTAGATGACAGGTACATGATAAACTGCCAAACCCAAGCTCCTCAGTGGCCTTGGTAACAAAGGGAGTGGGAGGAGAGAGAGGAGGAGGGAGAGAGAGACTGGCAGGTGGGGCGTGGGAGGCGACTCCCCTTCCCCCTACCCTCCTCCTCTCTCTCCCTCTGCCCTCCTCCCCCACTGCATCCTCCCTTCTTCCTTCCTCTCTCCCTCCTCTCTCCCTCCCTCATCCGCTCCAGGGAGGCCAGAGGAAACTGGAGCTGTTAAAAGCTTCTCTGGTAACAGAACCCTGAGACACCTTTCCCCAGGTGAGGCCCTCTGCTCAACCAATCAGGCGCCGGCACCTCTCCATTTTGGACTGTTTTGTTCCGGAATCTATTTGAACAGGATCCGGCACCCCTCCATTTTGGACTGTTTTGTTCCGGAATCTATTTGAACAGGATCCGGCACCTCTCCATTTTGGACTGTTTTGTTCCGGAATCTATTTGAACAGGATCCGGCACCTCTCCATTTTGGACTGTTTTGTTTCGGAATCTATTTGGCCGGATCCGGTACTTCTCGAGGCATGAACAATTATTTTCACTTTTTGCAATGTAAAATACTTATAAAAGCGATCATAATTCTCTCCTTAATTCTCCTGCACCCACAAAAAAACCTTATGTCAAAAAGTAGATTTTCAGCTTGACCCCATGGCTCCTGCTTAGAAGGGGAGACTATGCAGAGAGAGAGAAGAGAGAGAGAGGCTTTTGGCACTAGCACATCGGCCATCACCAAAAGCATTTTTTGCTGTTGTATATATTTCAATTTATTTTCAATCTATATTTTATATTTTAATTTATTTTCAATCTTTTTTATTAAATATACCTTCCGGTAACCCGCCTCACCCAATGTGACACGGATCCGCTATTTTTTTTAGACCTTATAGCCAGAACCTCCATCAGCAGCTAGCCAGCTAATTAGCTACTAGCTATTTAGCCATTGTTAGCCACTGCTAGTGACCTTTCCTGCACAGACATCAGCCATTTATTTTTTTAGCCTGGATAATACTTCCCAGCATTGGACTGTTTTCTCCACTACAACTCCGGATTCCTGCCGTAAACCCTGGACCATTATTCCTGATCATCACAGCTAGCGAGCTGCCACCGAGTGACCCAGCCCTGCCCCAAAGCTAGTACCACTTAGCCGGAGCCAGGCGCATCTCCCGGCTAGCAAAATAAATTACTACAACTACAATTACCTCTTTCGCCATCTGGTCTGGACCCTTTGTTAACGCGACGCCCTGCCGTACCACCACAACTGGTCTGCCGGCTTAACTCCATCGCTGTGCCCTCAACCGCCATTCGCCGGACTTCAGAGCAGATGCTTCTCCTTACCCCGGTCTTACCCCGGCTAACTTTAAATGCCGTGTCTCCCGCGTGCTAGCATAGTAACGACTACCCCACAGTTTCCCTGTTCCATTTATTGCAGTTCACTGGACCCTATGATCACTTGGCTACATAGCTGATGCCTGCTGGACTGTTCATTAATCACGGTACTCCATTTTGTTTATTTTTTGTTTATCTGTCGGCCCAAGCTCAGGCCCTGTGTGTAGTTAACCAACCCTCCCATTCATCGCCATTTTACCTGTTGTTGTTGTCTAAGCTGATTAGCTGTTGTTGTCTTACTGGTTGCTGCCTTAGCTAGCTCTCCCAATCAACACCTGTGATTGCTTTATGCCTCGCTTTATGTCTCTCTCAAATGTACATGTCTCTCTCAAATATACCTCACTTTATGTCTCTCCCTGTCTGTACATTATGCCCTGAATCTATTCTACCACGCCCAGAAATCTGCTCCTTTTATTCTCTGTCCCCAACGCACTAGACGACCAGTTTTGATAGCCTTTAGCCGTACCCTCATCCTACTCCTCCTCTGTTCCTCGGGTGATGTGGAGGTTAACCCAGGCCCTGATTGTACCCAAGCACTCTCATTTGTTGACCTCTGTAACCTCTGAAAAAGCCTTGGTTGCATGCATGTTAACATGTTTTACTCACTGCTTTAGCACACTCCACCAACCCTGATGTCCTTGTCATGTCTGAATCCTGGCTAAGGAAGGCCACCAAAAATGTTGAGATTTTCATACCCAACTACAACATTTTCCATCAAGATTGAACTGCCAAAGGGGGAGGAGCCCTGTGCCCTGGACACCATATGGGAAATGATTGCACCCCATCTATCTTCAGAGTTCATTCTGCTAGGTGACCTAAACTGGGGTATGCTTAACACTTGATGCCCTCAATCTCACACAAATGATCAAGGAACCCACCAGGTGCAATCCATAAATATGGGCACCCTCATAGATATTATCCTGACCAACTTGCCCTCCAAATACACCTCTGCTGTTTTCAATCAGGATCTCAGCGATCACTGCCTCATTGCCTGCATCCGCTATGGGTCTGAGGTCAAACAACCACTGTCAAACGCTCCCTAAAACACTTCTGAGAACAGGCCTTTCTAATCGACCTGGCCCAGGTATCCTGGAAGGATATTTACCTCATCCCGTCAGTCGAGGATGCCTGGTCGTTCTTTAAAAGTAATTTCCTCACCGTCTTAAATAAGCATGTCCCTTTCAAAAAATATAGAACTAAGAACAGATATAGCCCTTGGTTCACCCCAGACCTGACTGCCCTTGACCAGCACCAAAACACCCTGTGGCTGACTGCACTAGCATCGAAAAGTCCCCGCGATATGCAACTTTTCAGGGAAATCAGGAAGCAATACACGCAGTCAGTCAGGAAAGCAAAGGCTAGCTTTTTCAAACAGAAATTTGCATCCTGTAGCTTTAACTCAAAAAAGTTTTGTGACACTGTAAAGTCCATGGAGAACAAGAGAACCTCCTCTCAGATGTCCACTGCACTGAGACTAGGTAACACTGTCAACACCGATAAATCCACGATAATCGAGAATTTCAATAAGCATTTCTCTACGGCTGTCCATGTTTTCCTCCTGGCTACCCAACCCCGGCCAACAGCTCCGCACCCGCCGCAGCTACTTGCCCAAGCCTCCCCAGCTTCTCCTTCACCCAAATCCAGATAGCAAATGTTCTGAAAGAGCTGCTAAACCTGGACCTGTACAAATCAGCTGGGCTAGCCAATCTGGACCCTCTCTTTCTAAAATTATCAGCCGCCATTGTTGCAACCCCTATTACCAGTCTGTTCAACCTCTCTTCGTATCGTCCGAGATCCCTAAAGATTGGAAAGCTGCCGCGGTCATCCCCCTCTTCAAAGGGGGTGACACTCTAGACCCAAACTGTTATAGACCTATATCCATCCTGCCCTGCCTTTCTAAAGTCTTCGAAAGCCAAGTTAATAAACAGTTCACTGACCATTTTGAATCTCACCATACCTTCTCCGCTGTGCAATCCGGTTTCCAAGCCAGTCACGGGTGCACCTCAGCCACGCTCAAGGTCCTAAATGATATCACAACCGTCATCGATTAAAGACTGTGCAGCCGTCTTCATCGACCTTGCCAAGTCTTTCAACACTGTCAATCACCGTATCCTTATCGGCAGACTCAGCAGCCTTGGTTTCTCAAATGACTGCCTCGCATGGTTCACCAACTACTTTTCAGACAGATTTCAGTGTGTCAAATCAGAGGGCCTGTTGTCCGGACCTCTGTCAGTCTCTTTGGGGGTACCACAGGGTTCAATTCTCAGACTCTTTTTTTTTGTTGTTGAATTTCACCCCTTTTTCTCCCCAATTTCGTGGTATCCAATTGTTGTAGTAGCTACTATCTTGTCTCATTGCTACAACTCCCGTACGGGCTCGGGAGAGACGAAGGCTGAATGTCATGCGTCCTCCGATACACAACCCAACCAGCCGTACTGCTTCTTAACACAGTGCGCATCCAACCCGGAAGCCAGCCGCACCAATGTGTCGGAGGCTACACCGTGCACCTGGCAACCTTGGCTAGCGCGCACTGCGCCCGGCCCGCCACAGGACTCGCTGGTGCGCGCGATGAGACAAGGAGATCCCTACCGACCAATCCCTCCCTAACCCGGACGACGCTAGGCCAATTGTGCGTCGCCCCACGGACCTCCCGGTCGCGGCCGGTTACGACAGAGCCTGGGCGCGAGCCCAGGGACTCTGATGGTACAGCGCCCTTAACCACTGCGCCACCCGGGAGGCCCCAGGCCGACTCTTTTCACTGTATATATCAACAATGTCGCTCTTGCTCCTGGTGATTCCCTGATCCACCTCTACGCAGACGACACCATTCTGTATACTTCTGGCCCTTCTTTGGACACTCTGTTAACTAACCTCCAAACGAGCTTCAATGCCATACAACACTCCTTCAGTGGCCTCCAACTGCTCTTAAACGCTAGTAAAACCAAATGCATGCTTTTCAACCGTTCGCTGCTCGCCCCCGCCTGCCCGACTAGCATCACTACTCTGGACGGTTCCGGCTTAGAATATGTGGACAACTACAAATATCTAGGTATCTGGCTAGACTGTAAACTCTCCTTCCAGACTCATATTAAACATCTCCAATCCAAAATTAAATCTAGAATCGGCTTCCTATTTCGCAACAAAGCCTCCTTCACTCACGCCGCCAAACTTACCCTCGTAAAACTGACTATCCTAAAGACCCTCGACTTCGGCGATGTCATTTACAAAACAGCTTCCAACACTCTACTCAGCAAACTGGATGCAGTCTATCACAGTGCCATCCGTTTTGTCACTAAAGCCCCTTATACCACCTACCACTGTGACCTGTATGCTCTAGTCGGCTGGCCCTCGCTACATATTTGTCACCAGACCCACTGGCTCCAGGTCATCTATAAGTCTATACTAGGTAAAGCTTCACCTTATCTCAGCTCACTGGTCACGATAACAACACCCACCCGTATCATGCGTTCCAGCAGGTATATCTCACTGGCCGTCCCCAAAGCCAACACCTCTTTGGCCGCCTTTCCTTCCAGTTCTCTGCTGCCAGTGACTGGAACGAATTGCAAAAATCACTGAAGCTGGAGACTTATATTTCCCTCTCTGACTTTAAACATCAGCTATCTGAGCAGCTAACCGATCGCTGCAGCTGTACACAGCCCATCTGTAAATAGCCCACCCAATCTACCCACCTCATCCCCATATTGTTTTTATTTACTTTTCTGCTCTTTTGCACACAAGTACTTCTACTTGCACATCATCATCTGCTCATCTAACACTCCAGTGTTAATTTGCTAAACTGTAATTACTTTGCTACTATGGCCTATTTATGCCTTACCTCCTCACTCCATTTGCACACACTGTATATAGACTTTCTTTTTTTCTATTGTGTTATTGACTGTACGCTTGTTTATTCCATGTGTAACTCTGCGTTGTTGTTTGTGTCGCACTGCTTTGCTTTATCTTGGCCAGGTTGCAGTTGTAAATGAGAACTTGTTCTCAACTAGCCTACCTGGTTAAATAAAGGTGAAATAAAAATAACAAACATGAAAAAAAACTATAAGACTATAATTTGCTCCTCACATTCTAGCCTACAATACAGTATGTCTTCACACACCTAGGCCTAAGCCAATGGTTCTTAACCTTGTTGGAGGTACTGAACCCCACCAGTTTCATATGCACATTTACCGAACCCTTCTTAAATTGGAAAAATAAAATATGATTTTTTCAAATTCAAAACATAGGTATATATTTTACTGGTGCACAAAATGAACCGTGCATCATCAAAACATGACTTTCACACAAAAACAAAAACATAATAATGAATATTTACTGCAAATCAGTGTGACTTCTGCTGTTGCCTTTCAGAGACCAGTTCAGAAATGCGCGGCTTCACCTTGGCAAGTGCCACTCTCATGTCATTTTCGCAAACAAAGTCGGTTCCTTTTCTTCGTTTTTATGTCCAGCATCCTCGAAAAGGATTGCTCGCAAAGATATGTTGTAACAAACGGTATGAAAATCTCCAGAGCTTTCTTAGCAATAACAGGGTACGTTACCATTTGTTGACACCAAAACGTTGAAAGCATTGTTGTTCTGAAGAGTTGCTGTTGAACCTGGCTCTGCTGAATTTCAATGATTTCATCGAGGTATTCATCATTGACATCTGTTGTCTCAACACTAAACGTGAACGGCTGTCTCACCCATGCTGGATATGACTCTCGTAGGGAAGTATCCGTCGAGAGACTTTGCAAGCTCACCTAAGTGCGTGGCAATTGCTTGCTTCAGTTCCGCGGGTACAGAAATGTCTCCGATTCCAGATACATCTTCAATCTTACTTACAGTCGTCCTGCAGGGGAAAGTTTGCGAAGTTATCGTTCTCTGTTCGTCGTTTCCATAACGGTAGATTTTTTAAAAAGCCTTCAGGTTTTCCTCCGCTTCGATGATGTTGACTCCACCACCCTGCATCTTTTGATTGAGATGATTGAGAGCTGTGAAGATATCAGCCATGTACGCTAAAATGAGAATGACCTCAGAATTTTTAAAGCAATCTCCATGACAAAAACAGGGCTAATTCCACACACACGGCAAAAACACGATTCAGCACCTGTCCCCACCGAACGTTAGAATGGTACAGAAGTACCTCGAATTCAGAGCCCATTTCTTTACACAGCTCACTGAAGATGCGGTGCCTCAGAGTACTAGTTGGCAAATAGTTCACGCATTCCACTACAATTTGTAATACTTCTACCAGTTTTGGAGGCAAGGTTTTTGTTGCCAACTCATGTCTGTGCAGAATACAATGCGTAACAATGATGTGTGGTGCATCGGCTTTCACTAGCACACCAAAACCAGACTTTCTTCCCAGCATGACTGGAGCTCCGTCCGAACAAACTGCAGAAACCATATCCCACGAAAGATTGTTGTCTTTGAAGAAGTCATCCACAAGTTTCTTCACATCGGCAGCCTTAGTTGTTGTTGTAAGAGGCTTACAAAATAAAAAAATCTTTATCACGTCGTCTTTCACATAGCGCACGAATACAGCAAGCTGGCTTAGATTGGAAACGTCTGTGGTCTCATCGAGTTGAAGGCTGAATTTTGCCGGGCTTGAAATCAGATCTGCAACTACTTGAGCCAAGAGGTCTTTGCTAATGTCCTCTATTCTGTCGCTGATGGTGTCATTTGAAAGAGGAATTTGGGATAACTTAACTTCAGCCTCTTTTCCCAGCATGATATTCGCCATCTTCAACACAGCTGGTTTTATGAGTGTTTCACCAATGGTGTGTGGTTTGGCCTGCTTTGCGATCAGGTAAGCAACTTCGTACGATGCTGTGAGGATCAGTTTGTTGATGGGTTCAGCGAGCGTTGTGTTCTTGTATTTTCCATCTCCATGCAGCTTAAGGAAGTGTTCTCTTAGTTTTGCCGAGGCTAGACTAGAATTGTTCAACTTGGCATTGCAAATCATGCAGTTAGGACGCTGACTCCCATCACGTTCCGTTATACATGTGAATCCATATTGTACATATTCGTCCGACAACTTTCTTTTTTTGCTCGACATAGTAAGAATGAAGTGATTCAAATAAAGAAAGAAATCACAAGACGTACCATCACGACAGTCACAAGTCGACTACTGAGCGCACCAAATTCCCTGCAGCACAGATAGGCCAAGCGATGTAGCGTGATCACCTGCAGCCAATGATGGCCAAGAGGGGCGTGTCAACACGAATCATATGAGTCTCCGCCGAACCCCTGAGACTGACTCACCGAACCCCTGGGGTTCGATCGAACCCAGGTTAAGAACCACTGGCTTAGGCTATTGATGGATTCTCTTATTGTCAACGTAGCCTGCCATTTCAATTATTTGTGTGTATTACAAAATAATCAACCAAAGTCTCCAGTCATGTAAAATTATGTAGAATTGCATGAAATGTGTTTATAAAAGGACCCATTTTTCCCGGACCCTAGGCTACTAAAAATGTTCCCAATGTGTGCACCTTCTGTAAGGGCCTAAACACTGTAAAAAATGTTTTTGGTGTCGAGTAGATTTGGTACCAAAAAAACAAACAAATATACTCATTAAAGTCTTTCTATATCAGTGCAGTGATGATTTACATTGATTTAATTAAAAACATGAAGACTAAATCCTACTTAAAGGCTAATTAAAATATAATTGATCTAAGTCACTCCAAAGATGGAAATATCTACTCAATTGGAGTCATCAGGATTTAATATTCTGCACTTCCTGTCTGCTGCAAATTGCGCTCTTCTATCAGCTCTGCCTTCCACACATGCTCATTGTGCTGGTTTGCTCTCAGGTAAGGTTATTTTCTTCAGTTACTAAGAAGTAAGCATTGAAAATGTTTAGCTAATAGCAATATAAATTACGGCATGTTTACGATGTTTGTAACGTTAGCTTACTACCAGCGAAACAATTCTCGCAAGGTTAGCTAGCTAGCTAATGTTAACGTTTCTAACTAGCTTGATGCGATGACGATGGCCAAAAATCAGCCGCATTTGGCAGTCAAATCTATGATGGAGAAATGTGCATTATTGTAACAACAGTTTTTTGATAACATGATTTGTTTGCACATTTGTTGGAGTATATGTGACCAATGGTTAGCGATCTCGTTTGGTTGTGTGTTACTAGCTAACGTAACCTAGACTAGCTAGCTAACTTGTAATGATTTATTTCTTCTTCTTTTTCGTGCTAACTTTAGCTAGTAAGTAGCTAGCTAACATGAGCTAGCTTGCGCTATCTAGATGACTTTCTAAACTAGGCTAACGTTAGCTAATTTAGGTTTGTTTGCCCATGTGTATTATAGCGAGCCAGCAAGTAGTGTATCAATGTCCCAAACCTTGAACGGTTGGGTGTGATCGTGTGTCAGCCATTGATTGCTAACTTACGTTAGCTAATAACTAGCTAATGGCTGAAGTTTTTATTTATTTTCTCTCATTTACGTGCTCGCTCTGCAAGAAGATAAATGTGATGGTCTGACTTTTTCAAACTCAGCTTTTCTTTTCTATGTCTCAATTTGAGTCTTTGGTACAGATCTAGCTAGCTAGCTAGCTTACAAAACTAATGATGTAGCGAAATGGTGAATGCTTGATATGTGAGGTCCATGTAGCCGAGTCTTTTGCATGGATGGATATGGAAATAATTAATCAATTCTGTGACACACACTTCCTAGCTACTTGTTGTTGTCACGCTCTGACCTTAGATATCTCTGTTTTCTTTATATTTTGGTTAGGTCAGGGTGTGACGAGGGTGGGTATGCTAGTTTTTGTATTGTCTAGGGTTTTTGTATGTCTAGGGGTTTTGTAGGTCTAGGTCATTTGTATGTCTATGGTGGCCTGATATGGTTCCCAATCAGAGGCAGCTGTTTATCGTTGTCTCTGATTGGGGATCATATTTAGGTAGACAATTTTCCCTTTTGTGTTTGTGGGTTCTTGTCTATGTGTAGTTGCCTGTCAGCACTCATTTGTATAGCTTCACGTGTCGTTTTGTTATTTGTTATTCCAGTGTTCATTCTTATAATAATAACAAATGTACGCATACCACGCTGCTCCTTGGTCCGATTCATACGACGAACGTGAAAGAAGAACCCACCACAAATGGACCAAGCAGCGTGACCAGGAGGAGCAGGGATCCTGGGCCCGGGAGAAAGATGAGTGGAGGACATCCTGGACCTGGGAGGAGGTAACGGCAGGGGACAAGACCCTGCCATGGTATCATGTGTAGATAGTGCAGGAGGGACGGCGACGATACGAGGGGACACGGTTAGCATGGAAGCCCGAGAGGCAGCCCCAATATTTTTTTGGGGGGGAGGCGCACGAGGAGATTGGCTGAGTCAGGTTGGAGACTTGAACCAACTCCTCGTGCTTACCGTGGGGAGCGTGTGACTGGTCAAGCACCGTGTTATGCAGAGATGCGCACGGTGTCTCCAATTTGCATTCATAGCCCGGTGCGCTCTATTCCAGCTCCTCGCATTTGCTGGGCTAGAATGGACATCCAGCCAGGATGGATGGTGCCAGCTCAGCGCTCCTGGTCTCCAGTACACCTCCTTGGACCAGGATATCCTGCGCTGGCTCCGCGCACTGTGTCTCCGGTGCGTCTGCACAGCCCAGTGCGTCTTGTGCCAGCGCTCCGCACCTGCCGGGCTCAAGTGAGCATCCAGCCAGGATGCATTGTGCCAGCTCTATGCTCCAGATCTCCAGTGAGTCTCCACAGTCCAGTACGTCCTGTGCCTGCTCCCCGCACTCGCCCTGAGATGCATGTCATCAGCCCGGTGCCAACTGTACCGGTCCCACGCACCAGGCCTCCAGTGCATCTCCACAGTCCAGAACTTCTGGCGACAGTACCCAGTCTAGAGCTTCCAGCGACAGTTCCCAGTCCAGAGCTTCCGGCGACAGTTCCCAATCCAGAGCTTCCGGCGACAGTTCCCAGTCCAGAGCTTCCGGCGACAGTTCCCAATCCAGAGCTTCTGGCGACAGTTCCCAGTCCAGAGCTTCCGGCGACGTTTCACAGTCCGGAACCTCCAACGACGGGCCACAGTCCGGTACCTCCAGCGACGGTCCCCAGTCCGGGGTCTCCAGCGACGGTCCCCAGTCCGGGGTCTCCAGCGACGGTCCCCAGTCCGGGGTCTCCAGCGACGGTCTCCAGCGACGGTCCCCAGCGACAGTCCCCAGCCCGGGGTCCCCAGTCCGGGGTCTCCAGCGACGGTCCCCAGTCCGGGGTCTCCAGCGAAGGTTCCCAGTCCGGGGTCTCCAGCGACAGTTCCCAGTCCAGAGCTTCCGGCAACGTTTCACAGTCTGGAACCTCCAACGACGGTCCCCAGTCCGGGGTCTCCAGCGACGGTTCCCAGTCTGGGGCCTCCGGCGATGATCCGCAGTCCAGAGCCTCCGGCGATGATCCACGGTCCGGTTCTACAAAAGGCGGAGGGATCAGTGTAAGGAGGGGGGGTACTGTCACGCTCTGACCTTAGATATCTCTGTTTTCTTAATATTTTGGTTAGGTCAGGGTGTGACGAGGGTGGGTATGCTAGTTTTTCTATTGTCTAGGGGTTTTGTAGGTCTAGGTAATTTGCACGTCTATGGTGGCCTGATATGGTTCCCAATCAGAGGCAGCTGTTTATCGTTGTCTCTGATTGGGGATCATATTTAGGTAGCCATTTTCAATTTTGTGTTTGTGGGTTCTTGTCTATGTGTAGTTGCCTGTCAGCACTCATTTGTATAGCTTCACGTGTCGTTTTGTTATTTTGGTTAGTTTGTCCAGTGTTCATTCTTATAATAATAACAAATGTACGCATACCACGCTGCTCCTTGGTCCGATTCATACGACGAATGTGACAGTTGTAGTTGCAGGGTCTTATTAAAATGTGTTGTTGGACCAGTACACCACTAAGAATCTTGAGCCAAGGTTTATGGCCATGTTGGACCACTAAGCATCTTGTGTGTGTGTGTGTGTGTGTGTGTGTGTGTGTGTGTGTGTGTGTGTGTGTGTGTGTGTGTGTGTGTGTGTGTGTGTGTGTGTGTGTGTGTGTGTGTGTGTGTGTGTGTGTGTGTGTGTAAGAGAGAGACTGTTCACTGCATTATGATTAAAAGAAGGGCATCTCGTAATCCAGTTTTGTTTCCATTTTAATGTAAAATTTGATCCCAACATTGAAAGAACGTGTCTGTATTTTTGTGTTATTATTATTTTTTACAGGAGGCTGAAGGGGGTGATGTCCTGCAGGACCTTGCACAACATGTAATGAATATCTATGTGATCAAGAAGGAGGGTGCCATGGCGAGTGATGGCCCAGAGGAGATGGGCATCGTCCTAGAGGGTGTCCTGGTGATCATCGGTCTGGGCAGTGTCAAACAGGCTTGTGTCATCCTTCTTGGCATGACATTATGCTCTGAATCTCAGCTACTCCAAAAAGCTGAAGTACACATTCAAGACATTCCAGAAACTGGGACTGCTCAAAGCTCACAGTCAAGATGACAGTCCTCAAGAACAATGTGCTGTCTTAATCAGAATTACAGCCCAGAGGACAAATGTCATAGACTGAATGTCAGGGTTACTTTGTATCATCTTCATAGTTAAACACTGAGGAACCTCTAACTCTTCTCTCCCTTCATTTGTTCTGGTAGCAGTTCAGGAATGGTGTCCTCTGCCACAGGCCTGCCTCTTGTTGTTGTTGAAGCCGCTTGGGGCACAGAATCTGTGCTGGGACCAGCCTCTGCCTACCGGGGGATGGTCACCGAGAGGCAGGCCTCGAGCACATTGCGGTCTGGGACCCCATCCCCGATCAGCCCCCTGACAATGATCTAAGCTAAATAAGTTAGAGGTTAAGGAAGACACATTTATTCTTCAAGGTGTGATTTAAAGGTTCACTGCCACGGCTTTTAAATTGTGCTTTGTATACAAAGTAGGTGTTGTTAATTAAGGATATCATTGTAAAATTTAGTGTCAAATTTGTTCCTATACTGTTGATGTTTGAAATACTGCGATTTGAATCCGTTTCATCAAGGCACCAACATTTTACCACAGGTATTTTGAAAATTGGACCAGGGTCTGTCTACACTGTATGGTTATGGCATCACAATGCTACCTGGATCACTGATAGTCCAGCAAAGCCTTGTAGACTTTTTTGAACAGATTTATACTGGGAGATTTTATGGGAACTTTTGAAAAAATCCTCGAAACTAGACAATTTATGGCTTTTAAAAAATATTACAAAAGTAATATAGGTGGCATCCATCCACAGTGTTTACAAACAGATAAATTATACAGGGAGAAACTACTAGAAATATTGAGATTACATGATTATTGGGGTTGTCATCTCTTTTTTTTCTTCTTTTTTTTTGCCTTGTAGTCAACATTTTAGTTTGAAAAATACCCCACAGTGCAAACACAAGCTTTTTGAGTCTCCATGATCCCCCATTTTTGTAGTTATCCATGGTTACTATGAGAATATTTAGGTCCTTATGAAGTCTATGGAGTTTAAGCTCCATTCTATATTTTCTAAACAGATGGTTCTTCTCACAGAGATCCTGTTATTGCTAGTGTTAGTGTTCTAGTTCCTAATTCTACGGTTCTGCCCACAGAGATCCTGTTATTGCTAGTGTTAGTGTTCTAGTTCCTAATTCTACGGTTCTGCCCACAGAGATCCTGTTATTGCTAGTGTTAGTGTTCTAGTTCCTAATTCTACGGTTCTGCCCACAGAGATCCTGTTATTGCTAGTGTTAGTATTCTAGTTCCTAATTCTACGGTTCTGCCCACAGAGATCCTGTTATTGCTAGTGTTAGTGTTCTAGTTCCTAATTCTACGGTTCTGCCCACAGAGATCTTGTTATTGCTAGTGTTAGTGTTCTAGTTCCTAATTCTACGGTTCTGCCCACAGAGATCTTGTTATTGCTAGTGGTAGTGTTCCAGTTCCTAATTCTACGGTTCTGCCCATAGAGATCCTGTTATAGCTAGTGTTAGTGTTCCAGTTCCTAATTCTACGGTTTTGCCCACAGAGATCCTGTTATTGCTAGTGTTAGTGTTCTAGTTCCTAATTCTACGGTTCTGCCCACAGAGATCTTGTTATTGCTAGTGTTAGTTTTCTAGTTCCTAATTATACGGTTCTGCCCACAGAGATCTTGTTATTGCTAGTGGTAGTGTTCCAGTTCCTAATTCTACGGTTCTGCCCATAGAGATCCTGTTATAGCTAGTGTTAGTGTTCCAGTTCCTAATTCTACGGTTTTGCCTATCTGCAGCAATCAGGAAGTACCTCCAATGTTGATTGCAATTTGTCAATTAACAATTTGAGAATCATTGCTGCTGCTTTTGTACTGTTTAATAAGAACTGGTTTGAAAACTGTTGTTTACAGTGTACTCTACTGCTCTATGTCTCTACTCACATGCAATGATATACATGCAATGCTTTATTAATATGGTTGTTTTCTTGCTAATTCGTTCCAGTACCTCAAAACTCCCCATGTCGCGCTCACTTTTTGTTCCGGAACCTCCTGATTTCCATATTAAGCACTGGACAGCAGTAAAGGCTGGTCTGAGTTTAGACAGCAGTAAAGACTGGTCTGAGTTTAGACAGCAGTAAAGGCTGGTCTGAGTTTAGACAGCAGTAAAGACCGGTCTGAGTTTAGACAGCAGTAAAGACTGGTCTGAGTTTAGACAGCAGTAAAGACTGGTCTGAGTTTAGACAGCAGTAAAGACTGGTCTGAGTTTAGACAGCAGTAAAGACTGGTCTGAGTTTAGACAGCAGTAAAGACTGGTCTGAGTTTAGACAGCAGTAAAGACTGGTCTGAGTTTAGACAGCAGTAAAGACTGGTCTGAGTTTAGACAGCAGTAAAGACTGGTCTGAGTTTAGACAGCAGTAAAGACTGGTCTGAGTTTAGACAGCAGTAAAGGCTGGTCTGAGTTTAGCCAGCAGTAAAGAATGGACTGAGTTTAGACAGCAGTAAAGACTGGACTGAGTTTAGACAGCAGTAAAGACCGGTCTGAGTTTAGGCAGCAGTAAAGACTGGTCTGAGTTTAGACAGCAGTAAAGACCGGTCTGAGTTTAGACAGCAGTAAAGACTGGTCTGAGTTTAGACGGCAGTAAAGAATGGACTGAGTTTAGACAGCAGTAAAGAATGGACTGAGTTTAGACAGCAGTAAAGACCGGTCTGAGTTTAGACAGCAGTAAAGGCTGGTCTGAGTTTAGACAGCAGTAAAGGCTGAACAGCATCTCTAGATTTAATAGGGGATTAGAACACACTTTGACTGAACTTTCAGATTGTTTTTAGAGAGTAGGGAGAGAGAGAAGGAGTGAGGGAGGGAGGGAGTAAACATAAATCATGTTAACAGGAAGTATTTCTTCCCAGGCCAGATGAGATTAGTGAGCAGACTCAGTCCTGATTAATTTAACAAGAGTCACACTTTTGGCAGGCTGTCCTCAGGATCCACACCTCACCCCTTCATCGCTCCATCTCCCCATCCTCTCATTTATCCATATCTCCTCCCCGCCACATTACAGCATGAAACCCTTATTTCACACACACACACACACACACACACACACACTGTGTATTTCTAGTGCATGTGTTAGTATCGTTGTCATGGCAGCAGTCATTTGTAGTGTTAGGTAAACTCCTTGACATGGAGTAATGATTTAATTCTCTCGATGGTAAGAAGTGGAGAGAGTGAATGTGTTCACACATCTCTCATAAAGGGAACCACTTCAGAATCATATAATATCGTTCTAACATAATCAGCATTAGGCTAGCTCTGTCTATGGTTACAGCATTAGGCTAGCTCTGTCTATGGGTACAGCATTAGGCTAGCTATGTCTATGGTTACAGCATTAGGCTAGCTCTGTCTATGGTTACATCATTAGGCTAGCTCTGTCTATGGTTACAGCATTAGGCTAGCTCTGTCTATGGTTACATCATTAGGCTAGCTCTGTCTATGGTTACATCATTAGGCTAGCTCTGTCTATGGTTACATCATTAGGCTAGCTCTGTCTATGGTTACATCATTAGGCTAGCTCTGTCTATGGTTACATCATTAGGCTAGCTCTGTCTATGGTTACATCATTAGGCTAGCTCTGTCTATGGTTACATCATTAGGCTAGCTCTGTCTATGTTTACAGCATTAGGCTAGCTCTGTCCCAGTATGGTTCTATGGTTACAGCATTAGGCTAGCTCTGTCCCAGTATGGTTCTATGGTTACAGCATTAGGCTAGCTCTGTCCCAGTATGGTTCTATGGTTAAATCATTAGGCTAGCTCTGTCCCAGTATGGTTCTATGATTACAGCATTAGGCTAGCTCTGTCCCAGTATGGTTCTATGGTTACAGCATTAGGCTAGCTCTGTCTATGGTTACAGCATTAGGCTAGCTCTGTCTATGGTTACATAATTAGGCTAGCTCTGTCTATGTGTAACGGATGTGAAATGGCTAGCTAGTTAGCGGTGGTGCGCAGTACTAGCATTTCAATCGGTGACGTCACTTGCTCTGAGACCTTGTTGATGTGTGCAGAGCGTCCCTGGTTCGTGCCCATTTCGGGGTGAGGGGACGGATGTCAAGTCTATACTGTTACATATGGTTACAACATTAGGCTAGCTCTGTCTATGGTTACAGAATTAGGCTAGCTCTCTCTACGGTTGAATCTTTAGACTAGCTCCTACAGTATGGTTTTATGATTACATCAGTAGGCTAGCTCTGTCTACAGTTACATCATTAAGCTAGCTCTGTCTGTGTTTACATAATTGGGATAGCTATGTGTTGTTACAGGCTAACTCTGTCTATGGTTACAGCATTAGGCTAGCTCTCATAGTATGGTTTGATGGTTACATCATTAGGCTAGCTCTGTATATGGTTACATCATTAGACTAGCTTTGTATATGGTTACATCATTAGACTAGCTTTGTATATGGTTACATCATTAGGATAGCTCTGCCTATGGTTACAGGAGTAGGCTAGCTTTCCCAGTATGGTTCTAAGGTTACAGCATTGGCTAGCTCTGTCTATGGTTAAATCATTTGGCTAGCTTTGGATTCTGAATCAATTTGACTTGGCACCTAAAACCCTAACAAACTTTTACAGATGCACAAATGAGAGCATGCTGTCGGGCTGTATCACCGCCTGGTACATTAACCGCACCGCCAGCAACCACTCTCCAGAGGGTGGTGCGGTCTGCCCAACGCATCACCAGGGACAAACTACATGCCCTCCAGGACCCCTACAGCACCCTAGTATAGGTCTATGGTTACAGCATTAGGCTATCTCTGTCTACGATTACAGCATTAGGCTAGCTCTATCTACGGTTACATCAATATGCTAGCTATGTATATGGTTACAACATTAGGCTAGCTCTGTCTATGGTTACAACATTAGGCTAGCTCTGTCTATGGTTACAACATTAAGCTAGCTCTGTCTATGGTTACAACATTAGGCTAGCTCTGTATATGGTTACAGGAGTAAGCTAGCTTTCCCAATATGGTTATAAGGTTACAGCATTAGGCTAGCTCTGTCTATGGTTAAATCATTAGGCCAGCTCTGTATATGGTTAAATCATTAGGCTAGCTCGGTCTATGGTTAAATCATTAGGCTAGCTCTGTCTATGGTTAAATCATTAGGCTAGCTCTGTCCCTGTATGGTTCTATGGTTACAGCATTAGGCTAGCTCTGTCCCAGTGTGGTTCTATGATTACATCATTTGGCTAGCTCTGTCTATGGTTACATCATTTGTCTAGCTCTGTCTATGGTTACATCATTAGGCTAGCTCTGTCTATGGTTAAAACATTAGGCTAGCTCTGTCCCAGTATGGTTCTATGGTTACAGCATTAGGCTAGCTCTGTCCCAGTATGGTTCTATGGGTTACATCGTTAGGCTAGCTCTGTCCCTGTATGATTCTATGGTTACATCATTAGGCTAGCTCTGTCCCAGTATGGTTCTATGGTTACATCATTAGGCTAGCTCTGTCTATGGTTAAAACATTAGGCTAGCTCTGTCCCAGTATGGTTCTATGGTTACAGCATTAGGCTAGCTCTGTCCCAGTATGGTTCTATGGGTTACATCGTTAGGCTAGCTCTGTCCCTGTATGATTCTATGGTTACATCATTAGGCTAGCTCTGTCCCAGTATGGTTCTATGGTTACATCATTAGGCTAGCTCTGTCCCAGTATGGTTCTATGGTTACATCATTAGGCTAGCTCTGTCCCAGTATGGTTCTATGGTTACATCATTAGGCTAGCTCTGTCCCAGTATGGTTCTATGGTTACATCATTAGGCTAGCTCTGTCCCAGTATGGTTCTATGGTTACATCATTAGGCTAGCTCTGTCCCAGTATGGTTCTATGGTTACATCATTAGGCTAGCTCTGTCCCAGTATGGTTCTATGGTTACATCATTAGGCTAGCTCTGTCCCAGTATGGTTCTATGGTTACATCATTAGGCTAGCTCTGTCCCAGTATGGTTCTATGGTTACATCATTAGGCTAGCTCTGTCCCAGTATGGTTCTATGGTTACATCATTAGGCTAGCTCTGTCCCAGTATGATTCTATGGTTACATCATTAGGCTAGCTCTGTCCCAGTATGGTTCTATGGTTACATCATTAGGCTAGCTCTGTCCCAGTATGGTTCTATGGTTACATCATTAGGCTAGCTCTGTCCCAGTATGGTTCTATGGGTTACATCATTAGGCTAGCTCTGTCCCAGTATGGTTCTATGGTTACATCATTAGGCTAGCTCTGTCCCAGTATGGTTCTATGGTTACATCATTAGGCTAGCTCTGTCCCAGTATGGTTCTATGGTTACATCATTAGGCTAGCTCTGTCCCAGTATGGTTCTATGGTTACATCATTAGGCTAGCTCTGTCCCAGTATGGTTCTATGGTTACATCATTAGGCTAGCTCTGTCCCAGTATGGTTCTATGGTTACATCATTAGGCTAGCTCTGTCCCAGTATGGTTCTATGGTTACATCATTAGGCTAGCTCTGTCCCAGTATGATTCTATGGTTACATCATTAGGCTAGCTCTGTCCCAGTATGGTTCTATGGTTACATCATTAGGCTAGCTCTGTCCCAGTATGGTTCTATGGTTACATCATTAGGCTAGCTCTGTCCCAGTATGGTTCTATGGGTTACATCATTAGGCTAGCTCTGTCCCAGTATGGTTCTATGGTTACATCATTAGGCTAGCTCTGTCCCAGTATGGTTCTATGGTTACATCATTAGGCTAGCTCTGTCCCAGCCCCCAGGCTCTAATGAGGTAAGAGACCTGGCTGATCACTTTTACCACGACAATGTGTGTGTGGAAATGTCATCCAACATTCCAGACAGGAAGGGAGAGAGAGAGAGAGCAAAGGGAGGGAGAGAGAGAGCAAAGGGAGAGAGAGAGAGAGCAAAGGGAGAGAGAGAGAGAGCAAAGGGAGGGAGAGAGAGAGCAAAGGGAGGGAGAGAGAGAGCAAAGGGAGGGAGAGAGAGAGCAAAGGGAGAGAGAGAGAGAGCAAAGGGAGGGAGAGAGAGAGCAAAGGGAGGGAGAGAGAGAGCAAAGGGAGGGAGAAAGAGAGCAAAGGGAGGGAGAGAGAGAGCAAAGGGAGGGAGAGAGAGAGCAAAGGGAGGGAGAGAGAGAGCAAAGGGAGGGAGAGAGCAAAGGGAGGGAGAGAGAGAGCAAAGGGAGGGAGAGAGAGAGCAAAGGGAGGGAGAGAGAGAGCAAAGGGAGGGAGAGAGAGAGCAAAGGGAGGGAGAGAGCAAAGGGAGGGAGAGAGGGCCAAGAAGGAGGCCAGAAATGTTGTAAAATGTATTTTGTTAACCTATGGTGTTGCCAGTGGGGAGGCGTTATGATCCTTGTGCTAGCATGTGGGAAGGGGAGGGGGTATGTGGGAGGATCTGGGATGGAGAGAGAAATGGAGATATTAGCTGCAGTGTGAAAGGAGTGTTAATGTAGTGTCATAAGAAATGAACATCCATAACTTACCCTCCCCTTTCCCCATCCCTTCCTCCTCCTTCCCTCCATCTCCATGTCTCTTTCATTCCTTCCCTCCCTCCGTTCCTCCCTCCCTCCTTCTGTAAGTAAGCTGTCTCCTCTGAAGGAGCTAAAGAGGACAATTTAACACAACAGGGGTGCCCAGGGATTTACACCCCCCACCCTCGCTCCCTTGCCCTTTGATTCTACAGCTCTGTGTCAATCCCCCAAAAAACAGAGACACCCCCATTGTTCTACCATGGTGGGGGCTGAGGATTAGTTGTCCTGGTAACAGAGTGCTGGTTATGGTTATCTTGTATTAATTGCTGTGTGTGTGTGTGTGTGTGTGTGTGTGTGATTCTCAGCCCCTGGCTCCCCCTGGTCTCCCTCCTCCACACCAAAGTCCTGTAGTCTCACCAGCAGTATAATCACTCTCAGAATTAATTGGAACACTAATTCACCCCCCCCCCCCCCCCCCCCCACACACACACACCCACACACACACAATAACTCCCTCCTATACACCCTGCTGAGGTGAGACAGTTCAGCTTGTGTTCTTCATTAAAAATAAATACCCCCCACCCCCACCCCACACAGACTCCCTCCCCCTCCCCACCCCACACATACTCCCTCCCCCTCCCCACCTCACACCGACTCCCTCCCCCACCCCACACACACACCGACCCCCTCCCCCACCCCACACACACACACCGACTCCCTCCCCCACCCCACACACACACACCAACTCCCTCCCCCACCCCACACACACACCGACTCCCTCCCCCACCCCCCCCCCCCACACCGACTCCCCCCCCCCCCCCCACACACAAACCAACTCCCCCCCCCCCCCCGCACACACACCGACTCCCTCCCCCCGCACACACACGACTCCCTCCCCCCCGCACACACACCGACTCCCTCCCTCCCCCACCCCACACAGACTCCCTCCCCCACCCCACCCACACACCGACTCCCTCCCCCACCCCACCCCACCTCCCACACACACCGACTCCCTCCCCCACCCCACACACACACCAACTCCCTCCCCCACCCCACACACACACCGACTCCGTCCCCCACCCCACACACACACCGACTCCCTCCCTCCCCCACCCCACACAGACTCCCTCCCCCACCCCACCCACACACCGACTCCCTCCCCCACCCCACCCCACCTCCCACACACACCGACTCCCTCCCCCACCCCACACACACACCAACTCCCTCCCCCACCCCACACACACACCGACTCCGTCCCCCACCCCACACACACACCGACTCCGTCCCCCACCCCACACACACACCGACTCCGTCCCCCACCCCACACACACACCGACTCCGTCCCCCACCCCACACACACACCAACTCTCTCCCTCAAAATTGTTGTTGAGGAAATTCACAATCCTATTGCAGATGGTTGCATTACAATTGTACATTGAATAGACATCTTTAAAGATAGACGTGTGTAAACTAGATCTTTAAAGATAGACGTGTGTAAACTAGATCTTTAAAGCTAGACGTGTGTAAACTAGATCTTTAAAGCTAGACGTGTGTAAACTAGATCTTTAAAGCTAGATGTGTGTAAACTAGATCTCCATCTAGGGATTTCCTCTGCATCTGTGTCTGGGGTTTTAATGGTCGACATGGGAACAGTGTTATTGCCAATGCTAGGCAGGCAGCGGCCATCCATCCATCCATCCATCCATCCATCCATCACATAGGTCAGAGGTCAACCCCAGAGTGTCTAAATACCAGCCCTGACACACACGCAAATGTGCACACACTCAAACAGCCCTGTATGCCCCAGAAGGGGGTACCAGAGCAGGGCAGGGCTACTCAGTGGGGGTCTGAGTGAAAACTAAGTGGAGTCATTGAGGCCAGCTTTGTGTCTCTCTCTGTCTCTCTCTCTCTCATTCATTAATGAAGCTGGTGACTGACAGTAGTAAACTCCTCAATGCCACCGGATGAATTCCGAAACATATTCCAAAATGTGCTAGCGAAACAGTCCTGTAGATTAGCATCCGCTTCATCGGACAACTTCACTATTAAATGTATCACTGGTACTTCCTGTTTGAGTTTTTGCTTGTAAACTGGAATTAAGAGGATGGCGTTAAGGTCAGATTTGGCAAATTGGGGGAGAGGGAGAGTTGTGTATGCGTCTCTGTGTGTAGAGTAGAGGTGATCTGAGTTGTGTATGGGTCTCTGTGTGTAGAGTAGAGGTGATCTAGAGTTTTGTATGCGTCTCTGTGTGTAGAGTAGAGGTGATCTAGAGTTGTGTATGGGTCTCTGTGTGTAGAGTAGAGGTGATCTAGAGTTGTGTATGGGTCTCTGTGTGTAGAGTAGAGGTGATATAGAGTTGTGTATGCGTCTCTGTGTGTAGAGTAGAGGTGATCTAGAGTTTTGTAGCGTCTCTGTGTGTAGAGTAGAGGTGATCTGAGTTGTGTATGCGTCTCTGTGTGTAGAGTAGAGGTGATCTGAGTTGTGTATGGGTCTCTGTGTGTAGAGTAGAGGTGATCTAGAGTTTTGTATGCGTCTCTGTGTGTAGAGTAGAGGTGATCTAGAGTTGTGTATGCGTCTCTGTGTGTAGAGTAGAGGTGATCTAGAGTTGTGTATGGGTCTCTGTGTGTAGAGTAGAGGTGATCTAGAGTTGTGTATGCGTCTCTGTGTGTAGAGTAGAGGTGATCTGAGTTGTGTATGCGTCTCTGTGTGTAGAGTAGAGGTGATCTGAGTTGTGTATGGGTCTCTGTGTGTAGAGTAGAGGTGATATAGAGTTGTGTATGCGTCTCTGTGTGTAGAGTAGAGGTGATCTGAGTTGTGTATGGGTCTCTGTGTGTAGAGTAGAGGTGATCTAGAGTTTTGTATGCGTCTCTGTGTGTAGAGTAGAGGTGATCTAGAGTTGTGTATGGGTCTCTGTGTGTAGAGTAGAGGTGATCTGAGTTGTGTATGGGTCTCTGTGTGTAGAGTAGAGGTGATATAGAGTTGTGTATGCGTCTCTGTGTGTAGAGTAGAGGTGATCTGAGTTGTGTATGGGTCTCTGTGTGTAGAGTAGAGGTGATCTAGAGTTTTGTATGCGTCTCTGTGTGTAGAGTAGAGGTGATCTAGAGTTGTGTATGCGTCTCTGTGTGTAGAGTAGAGGTGATCTAGAGTTTTGTATGGGTCTCTGTGTGTAGAGTAGAGGTGATCTAGAGTTGTGTATGCGTCTCTGTGTGTAGAGTAGAGGTGATCTGAGTTGTGTATGCGTCTCTGTGTGTAGAGTAGAGGTGATCTGAGTTGTGTATGGGTCTCTGTGTGTAGAGTAGAGGTGATATAGAGTTGTGTATGCGTCTCTGTGTGTAGAGTAGAGGTGATCTGAGTTGTGTATGGGTCTCTGTGTGTAGAGTAGAGGTGATATAGAGTTGTGCATGCGTCTCTGTGTGTAGAGTAGAGGTGATATAGAGTTGTGTATGCGTCTCTGTGTGTAGAGTAGAGGTGATCTAGAGTTTTGTAGCGTCTCTGTGTGTAGAGTAGAGGTGATCTAGAGTTGTGTATGCGTCTCTGTGTGTAGAGTAGAGGTGATCTGAGTTGTGTATGGGTCTCTGTGTGTAGAGTAGAGGTGATCTAGAGTTGTGTATGCGTCTCTGTGTGTAGAGTAGAGGTGATCTGAGTTGTGTATGGGTCTCTGTGTGTAGAGTAGAGGTGATCTGAGTTGTGTATGGGTTTCTCTGTGTAGAGTAGAGGTGATATAGAGTTGTGTATGCGTCTCTGTGTGTAGAGTAGAGGTGATCTGAGTTGTGTATGGGTCTCTGTGTGTAGAGTAGAGGTGATCTGAGTTGTGTATGCGTCTCTGTGTGTAGAGGTGATCTAGAGTTTTGTGTGCGTCTCTGTGTGTAGAGTAGAGGTGATATAGAGTTGTGTATGCGTCTCTGTGTGTAGAGTAGAGGTGATCTGAGTTGTGTATGGGTCTCTGTGTGTAGAGTAGAGGTGATATAGAGTTTTGTATGCGTCTCTGTGTGTAGAGTAGAGGTGATCTGAGTTGTGTATGGGTCTCTGTGTGTAGAGTAGAGGTGAACTGAGTTGTGTATGCGTCTCTGTGTGTAGAGGTGATCTAGAGTTTTGTAGCGTCTCTGTGTGTAGAGTAGAGGTGATCTGAGTTGTGTATGGGTCTCTGTGTGTAGAGTAGAGGTGATCTAGAGTTGTGTATGCGTCTCTGTGTGTAGAGTAGAGGTGATCTAGAGTTGTGTATGGGTCTCTGTGTGTAGAGTAGAGGTGATCTAGAGTTGTGTATGCGTCTCTGTGTGTAGAGTAGAGGTGATCTGAGTTGTGTATGCGTCTCTGTGTGTAGAGTAGAGGTGATCTGAGTTGTGTATGGGTCTCTGTGTGTAGAGTAGAGGTGATATAGAGTTGTGTATGCGTCTCTGTGTGTAGAGTAGAGGTGATCTGAGTTGTGTATGGGTCTCTGTGTGTAGAGTAGAGGTGATCTAGAGTTTTGTATGCGTCTCTGTGTGTAGAGTAGAGGTGATCTAGAGTTGTGTATGGGTCTCTGTGTGTAGAGTAGAGGTGATCTGAGTTGTGTATGGGTCTCTGTGTGTAGAGTAGAGGTGATATAGAGTTGTGTATGCGTCTCTGTGTGTAGAGTAGAGGTGATCTGAGTTGTGTATGGGTCTCTGTGTGTAGAGTAGAGGTGATCTAGAGTTTTGTATGCGTCTCTGTGTGTAGAGTAGAGGTGATCTAGAGTTGTGTATGCGTCTCTGTGTGTAGAGTAGAGGTGATCTAGAGTTGTGTATGGGTCTCTGTGTGTAGAGTAGAGGTGATCTAGAGTTGTGTATGCGTCTCTGTGTGTAGAGTAGAGGTGATCTGAGTTGTGTATGCGTCTCTGTGTGTAGAGTAGAGGTGATCTGAGTTGTGTATGGGTCTCTGTGTGTAGAGTAGAGGTGATATAGAGTTGTGTATGCGTCTCTGTGTGTAGAGTAGAGGTGATCTGAGTTGTGTATGGGTCTCTGTGTGTAGAGTAGAGGTGATATAGAGTTGTGCATGCGTCTCTGTGTGTAGAGTAGAGGTGATATAGAGTTGTGTATGCGTCTCTGTGTGTAGAGTAGAGGTGATCTAGAGTTTTGTAGCGTCTCTGTGTGTAGAGTAGAGGTGATCTAGAGTTGTGTATGCGTCTCTGTGTGTAGAGTAGAGGTGATCTGAGTTGTGTATGGGTCTCTGTGTGTAGAGTAGAGGTGATCTAGAGTTGTGTATGCGTCTCTGTGTGTAGAGTAGAGGTGATCTGAGTTGTGTATGGGTCTCTGTGTGTAGAGTAGAGGTGATCTGAGTTGTGTATGGGTTTCTCTGTGTAGAGTAGAGGTGATATAGAGTTGTGTATGCGTCTCTGTGTGTAGAGTAGAGGTGATCTGAGTTGTGTATGGGTCTCTGTGTGTAGAGTAGAGGTGATCTGAGTTGTGTATGCGTCTCTGTGTGTAGAGGTGATCCAGAGTTTTGTGTGCGTCTCTGTGTGTAGAGTAGATGTGATATAGAGTTGTGTATGCGTCTCTGTGTGTAGAGTAGAGGTGATCTGAGTTGTGTATGGGTCTCTGTGTGTAGAGTAGAGGTGATATAGAGTTTTGTATGCGTCTCTGTGTGTAGAGTAGAGGTGATCTGAGTTGTGTATGGGTCTCTGTGTGTAGAGTAGAGGTGAACTGAGTTGTGTATGCGTCTCTGTGTGTAGAGGTGATCTAGAGTTTTGTAGCGTCTCTGTGTGTAGAGTAGAGGTGATCTAGAGTTTTGTAGCGTCTCTGTGTGTAGAGTAGAGGTGATATAGAGTTGTGTATGCGTCTCTGTGTGTAGAGTAGAGGTGATCTAAAGTTTTGTATGCGTCTCTGTGTGTAGAGTAGAGGTGATATAGAGTTGTGTATGCGTCTCTGTGTGTAGAGTAGAGGTGATCTAGAGTTGTGTATGCGTCTCTGTGTGTAGAGTAGAGGTGATCTGAGTTGTGTATGCGTCTCTGTGTGTAGAGTAGAGGTGATATAGAGTTGTGTATGCGTCTCTGTGTGTAGAGTAGAGGTGATCTAGAGTTGTGTATGCGTCTCTGTGTGTAGAGTAGAGGTGATCTGAGTTGTTTATGGGTCTCTGTGTGTAGAGTAGAGGTGATATAGAGTTGTGTATGCGTCTCTGTGTGTAGAGTAGAGGTGATCTAGAGTTGTTTATGGGTCTCTGTGTGTAGAGTAGAGGTGATATAGAGTTGTGTATGCGTCTCTGTGTGTAGAGTAGAGGTGATCTAGAGTTGTTTATGGGTCTCTGTGTGTAGAGTAGAGGTGATATAGAGTTGTGTATGCGTCTCTGTGTGTAGAGTAGAGGTGATCTAGAGTTGTGTATGCGTCTCTGTGTGTAGAGTAGAGGTGATCTAGAGTTTTTCTCCTCTAGTTGCACAGGAGACATGCTGGTAGAAATGAGGTAAAACATAAGAGAGGACGACAAAAGAAAGTGGAGAGTGATTGACTGGGTGAGAGAGGAAAAGACAAAGAGAGAGAGTAGAGTTACACCTCAAAGGGTTCCACTTCTACAGACAACGGCAGCAAGGAAAAATAAAAGAGAGAGAGAGAAAGAATAGGAGAGAGAGAGAGAGAATAGAAGAGAGAGAGAGAATAGGAGAAAGAGAGAGAATAGGAGAGAGAGAATAGGCGAGAGAGAGAGAGAATAGAAGAGAGAGAGAGAATAGGAGAAAGAGAGAATAGGAGAGAGAGAAAGAATAGGAGAGAGAGAGAGAGAATAGAAGAGAGAGAGAGAATAGGAGAAAGAGAGAATAGGAGAGAGAGAATAGGCGAGAGAGAGAATAGGAGAGAGAGAGAGAATAGGAGAGAGAGAGAGAATAGGAGAGAGAGAGAGAATAGGAGAGAGAGAGAGAATAGGCGAGAGAGAGAATAGGAGAGAGAGTCCTGTACCCAGAGGACCTACACCGAGACTACACACCCAGGTCCACAACTGACTGCTCCTCCATTACTGAGAGGGATACATTCAAAGAGCTGGAGAGAGACATGGAGCTCAGAGAGTTAGTCCACACAATCCAGACCGAACAAATCCCCCACCCCCACCAGGGTAGAAGGTGGAGATGGACGGCTGTCTGAGAGAGCTGGCTGCTCTACGGACTGAAGTGAGAGAACTTAAAGAGGCACACGTGGCACTGAAGGAGAAGGTCAGAATGCTGAGGTGTGACAGAGAGCTGGACACTCCCCCAGACAAGCCAGCAGAACAGCCCACCTCAGGCACGGACCACAACTTCAACACCACAATGAGTTGGACAACACAGGACCCACCTATCCAACAGACCCCACCCCCTCCTAACAGCCCTCCAGTCAGCTCCCCCGATAGCCCTCCTGACAACCCCCTCCACATCCACTGAGGACACACAAAAACTAGAGATTGTGCTCCTCATTGAATTAAGTGGCTAAACTCTGGTGCCAAAACAGAGGTCATGCCCTGTAGCTGTTGTCAGAGGACAGACTAGGGTCCCCCAGCAGGAAATGGTGGCACAGAAAGCTTTTTCAATTTCCCCAACGCACAAGTGGTTATCTCCACCCTGCTACCACACAAATACTTTCGCCCTGCCACCTTACAGCGGGTGAATACAAGCATTTCATGAGACTGTGCCTCAACACCTAATGTCTATCTGGCCCACCACTCTGCCCTGGAATTGAGCAGCCTTTACGACCACCTCTAAATGGCAGCTATCTCAATTTTTGCCAGGACCCTGAAGGACGGCAGGGTTGAAATATGCTTTTCTCTTTTTGTTTACACAGGTGCTATCCTCAGATAATAGCATTGTTTGCTTTCGCCGAAAAGCCTTTTTGAAATCTGACACATTGGCTGGATTCACAACAAGTGTAGCTTTAATTTGGTATCTTACATGTGTGATTTAATGAAAGTTTGATTTTTATAGTAATTTATTTGAATTTGGCGCTCTGCATTTTCCCTGGCTTTTGGCCAGGTGGGACGCTAGCGTCCCACATATCCCAGAGAGAATTGCCAGATCTGGACAAGAACCCAAAACCTTCAGCACACAGGGGGACAAACACCTACCTGGAGGTGACAGCATTCCCACCCCCATATGCCCCTCTAGACACAACTATAACAACATAACCAACAAAAACGGGTCACAACTCCTGCAGCTCTGTTACATGCTGGGTATGTACATAGTCAACGGTCGGCTTCGAGGAGACTCCTATGGTAGGTACACCTATAGCTCATCTTCCCCTATGGTAGGTAGACCTATAGCTCATCTTCCCCTATGGTAGGTAGACCTATAGCTCATCTTCCCCTATGGTAGGTACCCCTATAGCTCATCTTCCCCTATGGTAGGTACACCTATAGCTCATCTTCCCCTATGGTAGGTACACCTATAGCTCATCTTCCCCTATGGTAGGTACACCTATAGCTCATCTTCCCCTATGGTAGGTACACCTATAGCTCATCTTCCCCTATGGTAGGTACACCTATAGCTCATCTTCCCCTATGGTAGGTACACCTATAGCTCATCTTCCCCTATGGTAGGTACACCTATAGCTCATCTTCCCCTATGGTAGGTACACCTATAGCTCATCTTCCCCTATGGTAGGTACACCTATAGCTCTGTTACATCCTGGGTATGTACATAGTCAATGGTCGGCTTCGAGGGGACTCCTATGGTAGGTACACCTATAGCTCATCTTTTGGTGATAGTAATGTAGACTACTTTATCACTGACCTCAACCCAGAGTCTCTTAGAGCGTTTACAGTCAGTCAGTTGAACAGTGCTATGCTCAATCATGAGGCATCAAAGCCAAAGGAACTGAGTAATATTCAGAAATGCTATATATGGAAGGAAAGTAGTGTAGAAAACTACCAAAAAACTATTATGCAACAACAAATCCAACCCCTCTAGGCAATTTCCTGGACAAAATGTTTCACTGTCATAGTGAAAGTGTACTTGGCAGCTTTGCCTGCAGAAAACCTAAAGACATTATTTGACCATTCAGCTTGCCTAAACATTTCAAGAAAATTAACAATAATGACAAGTGGTTTGATGAAGAATTCAAAAACCTAAGAAAGAAATTCATAAATCTATCCAGCCAAAAACATAGAGACCCTGAAAACCTGAGCCTACGCCTTCATTATGGTGAATCACTAAAACAATACAGGAATACACTACGGAAAAAGAAGGAACAGCACGTCATGAATCAGCTCAATGTAATTGAAGAATCCATAGAATCTAACCACTTCTGGGAAAATTGGAAAACTCTAAACAAACAACAACACCAAGAGTTATCTATCCAAAACGGAAATGTATGGATAAACCACTTCTCCAATCTTTTTGGCCCTATAACAAAGAACAAACACCAAAAACATATACATGATCAAATACAAATCTTAAAATGAACTAAAGACTACCGGAACACACTGGATTCTCAAATTACATTGAATGAACTACAGGACAAAATACAAACCCTCCAACCTAAAAAGGCCTGTGGTGTTGATGGTATCCTAAACTAAAAGATGAAATATACAGATCACAAATTCGAATTGGCTATACTTAAACTCTTTAACATCCTCAGGCATCTTCCCCAATATTTGGAACCAAGGACTGATCACCCCAATCCACCCTTATCACCTCAATCCACCCTGATCACCCCAATCCCCAATACTTAGCATATCTCAAGTTATTTTCTTTACCAAATTACCGTACGACAGACCACGTATTCACCCTGCACACCATAATTGACAAAACAAACAAACAAACAAATGGAAAGGGGGATACCTATTCAGTTGTACAACTGAATGTATTTTACCTGAAACGTGTCATTCGCACTTAACCCAACCCCCCTTAACCCAACCCCTCTGCCTTAATTGACATCCACGTCATTGGTGCCCGGGTAACAGTGGGTTAACTGCCTTTCTCAGGAAAGAACAACAGATTTTTTTTTACCTTGTCAGCTCCTACCCGCCAGGCTACCTGCCGCTCTTCAAAGGCAAAGTCCTCTCATGCTTTGTTGATTTCAAAAAAGCTTTTGACTCAATTTGGCATGAGGGTTTGCTATACAAATTGATGGAAAGTGGTGTTGGGGAAAAAACATGCAAAGTTACAAAGTCCATGTACACAAACAACAAGTTTGCGGCCAGGGGGTGAGACAGGGGTGCAACTTAAGGCCCACCCTCTTCAACATATATTTCAACGAATTGGCAAGGGGGACTAGAACATTCTGCAGCACCCGGCCTCACCCTGCTAGAATCTAAAGTAAAATATCTACTGTGTGCTGATGATCTGGTGCTTCTGTCCCCAACCAAGGAGGGCCTATAGCAGCACCTAGATCTTCTGCACAGATTCTGTTAGACTTGGGCCCTTACAGTAAATCTCAGTAAGACCGGTATTCTCAAAACACTAATTCCATATATATACTGTACCGTTGCCCTAGAGCACACAAAAAAACGATACCTACCTCAGCCTAACATCAGCTCCACAGATAACTTCCACAAAGCTGGGAACGATCAGAAAGACAACGCAAGAAGGTCCTTATATGCCCTCAAAAGAACATTAAAGTTCACATTCCAATTAGGATCTGACAAAAAACGATTGAATCATTAAATATATATATAAATGTATATATATAAAACCTATTTCCCTCTATGGGTGTAAGGTCTGGGGTCCGCTCACCAACCAAGAATTCGCAAAATGTAACAAACACCAAACTGAGACTCTGCATGCAGAATTCTGCAAAAACATGTTCAATGTACAATCCATGAAAAGAGCTGTTAAATTCTACAACCACCTAAAAGGAAGCGATACCCACACATTCCACCACAAAGCCCTCACCTACAGAGAGATTAACCTAGAGAAGAGTCCCCTCAGCAAGCTGGTTCTGGGCCTCGGTTCCGAACACAATCGGACCCCAAAGAGCCCCTGTCACGACCTGGCCATAGATAGGCTTTTATTCTCTATTTTGGTTAGGCCAGGGTGTGACTAGGGTGGGCATTCTAGTTTCTTTATTTCTATGTTTTCTATTTCTTTGTGTTTGGCCGGGTGTGGTTCTCAATCAGAGGCAGCTGTCTATCGTTGTCTCTGATTGAGAATCATACTTAGGTAGCCTTTTCCCACCTGGGTTTGTGGGTAGTTGTTTTCTGTATAGTTTTAGTTAACTTACAGAACTGTTCATTTCTCGCTTTGTTATTTTTGTTCTAGTGTTCAGATTTAAATAAATATCATGAACACGTACCACGCTGCGCTTTGGTCCACTCCTTCTTCATCAGACGAGCGTGACAGCCCCAGGACAGCAACACAATTAGACACAACCAAATCATGAGAAAACAAAAATGTAATTTGTTGACACATTGGAAAGAACTAACCAAAAAATAAGCAAACTAGAATTCTATTTGGCCCTAAACAGAATACCTGATCACTGTGACTGACCCAAAATTATGGAAAACTTTGAATATGTACAGACTCAGTGAGCATAGCCTTGCTATTGAGAGAGGCCACCATATGCAACCCTGGCTCTCAAGAGAAGACAGGCTATGTGCCCATCGCCCACAAAATGATGTGGAAACTGAGCTGCATTTCGCAACCTCCTGCCAAATGACTATATTAGAGACACATATTTCCCTCAGATTACACAGACAAAAAAATTGAAATCCATTCAAATTTTGATAAACTCCCATATCTGTCAGGTGCAATACCACAGTGTGCCATCATTTTCAAATGTATTACAAATAAAAAACAGATAGCTTATTTATTTAAGTATTCAGACCCTTTGCTATGAGACTCGAAATTGAGCTCAGGTGCATCCTGTTTCCATTGATCATCCTTTGAGATGTTTCTACAACTTGATTGGAGTCCACCTGTGGTAAACTCAATTGATTGGACATGATTTGGAAAGGCACACACCTGTCTATTTAAGGTCCCACAGTTGACAGTTCATGGCAGAGCAAAAACCAAGCCATGAAGACAAAGGAATTGTCAGTAGGGCTTTGAGACAGGATTGTGTTGAGGGACAGATCTGGTGAAGGGTACCAAAAAATGTCTGTGTCATTGAAGGTCCCCAACAACACAGTGGCCTCCATCATTCTTAAATGGAACAATTGGAACCACCAAGCAATCGTGGGACAAGGGCCTTGGTCAGGGAGGTGACCAAGAATCCTGTGATCACTCTGAGAGAACTCCAGAGTTCCTCTGTAGAGATGGGAGAAACTTCTAGAAGAACAACTATCACTGCAGCAGGAAATCTGGCAACATCCCTACAGTGAAACATGGTGGTGGCAGCATCATGCTGTGGGGAGGTTTTTCAGCAGCACGGACTGGGAGACTAGTCAGGATCGAGGGAAAGATGAACGGAGTACAGAGAGATCCTTGATGAAAACCTCCAGGGCGCTCAGAATCTCAGACTGGGGCGAAGGTTCCCTTTCCAACAGGACAACGACTCTAAGTACACAGCCAAGACAACGCAGGAGTGGCTTCGGGATAAGACTCTTAATGTCCTTGAGTGACCCAGCCAGAGCCCGGAGTGGTCCAGCCGATCCAACATCTCTGGAGAGACCTTAACATAGCTGTGCAGCGACACTCCCCATTCAACCTGACAGAGCTTGAGAGGATCTGCTGAGAAGAATGGGAGAAACTCCTCAAATACAGGTGTGCCAAGCTTGTAGCGTCATACCCAAGAAGACTCGAGGCTGTAATCGCTTCCAAAGGTGCTTCAACAAAGTACTAAGAAAATTTGATATTTCAGTTTTTTATAAATGTGCAAACGTTTATAAAAACCTGTTTTTGCTTTGTCATTATATGGTATTGTGTGTAGAAAATCCACGTTAGAATAAGGCTAAAACGTAACAAAATGTGGAAAACTCAAGGGGTCTGAATACTTTGTATTTTCCCTTTCATACCTTAACTATTTGCACATTGCTACAACACTGTACATAGCCAATAATATAACATTTCAAATGTTTATATTCTTTTGAAACTTTTGTGAGTGTAATGTTTACTGTTAATTTCTGATTGTTAATTTCACTTTTGTGTATTATCTATTAGACTTGCTTTGGCAATGTTAACATGTTTTCCATGCCAATAAAGCTCTTTTGAATTGAATTTAGAGAAAGAAACACACACACACACACATCGAACACACACACGCTGAAAGCTCTCAGAAAGAAAACCCCATTTTCAAGGCAATATCACCACATCCAGTCATGTGGATGGTTTTGGTTGTTACCCACACTGAAATCCTGGTGGTGACCTACACTGAGATCCTGGTGGTGACCCACACTGATTTCCTAGTGGTGACCCACACTGAGATCCTGATGGTGGTGACCTACACTGAGATCCTGATGGTGGTGACCCACACTGAGATCCTAGTGGTGACCCACACTGAGATCCTAGTGGTGACCTACACTGAGATCCTGGTGGTGGTGACCTACACTGAGATCCTAGTGGTGACCTACACTGAGATCCTAATGGTGACCCACACTGAGATCCTAGTGGTGACCCACACTGAGATCCTAGTGGTGACCCACACTGAGATCCTGGTAGTGACCCACACTGAGATCCTAGTGGTGATCTACACTGAGATCCTGGTGGTGACCCACACTGAGATCCTGGTGTTGACCCACACTGAGATCCTAGTGGTGACCCACACTGAGATCCTGGAGGCGGTGACCCACACTGAGATCCTGGTGGAGACCTACACTGAGATCCTGGTGTTGACCCACATTGAGATCCTGGTGGTGACCCACATTGAGATCCTGGTGGTGACCCACACTGATATTCTGGTGGTGACCTACACTGAGATCCTGGTGGTGACCTACACTGAGATCCTGGTGGTGACCTACACTGAGATCCTAATGGTGACCTACACTGAGATCCTGGTGGTGACCCACACTGAGATCCCGGTGGTGACCCACACTGAGATCCTGGTGGTGGTGACCTACACTGAGATCCTGGTGGTGGTGACCAACACTCAGTTCCTGTGTCTGAGTCTGGCTGTGGCGTTGGGTTACTGGAGATTATGGAATGGGAGCTGGAGTCTGGAAAGAGTGAAGTTTTGTGTTTGTGTCTCCACCAGCTGTACTACTCAGCCAGGCTCTCCCGAGGGGAGGGGGGGGGGGGGGGGGGGGTGTAGAAGGGTGGATAGGGGGGAGAAAGTGGCAGGCGGGTCACTCCCACGCAAAGGCTCCAAAGGCATAGGGAGAGGGGCCGGTTTAATGAGGGGGAATAGGGGAAGTTGAGGTGGGTTGTGAGAGACAGAGAGAGAATGTGGGCGATTAGGCATGGATCGCAGTCTGCATTCCAGTGGGGTTGAGGTCAGGGCTCTGTGCAGGCTAGTCAAGTTCTTCCACACCGATCTCAGCAAATCCTTTCTGTATGGACCTCGCTTTGTGCACAGGGCCATTGTCATGCTGGAACAGGAAAGGGCCTTCCCCAAACTGTTGACACAAAGTTGGAAGCACAGAATCGTCTAAAATGTCATTATATGCTGTAGCGTTAAGATTTCCTTTTACTGGAACTAAGGGGCCCGAACCATGAAAACAGCCCCAGACCATGATCCCTCCTCCACCAATCTTTACGTTTGGCACTATCATTCGGGCAGGTAACGTTCTCCTGGCCTCGCGCCAAACCCAGATTTGTTCGCCGGACTGCCAGATGGTGAAGCGTTTCCACTGCTCCAGAGTCCAACGGTGGCGATCTTTACACCCCTCCAGCTGACTCTTGGCATTGCGCATGGTGATCTTAGGCTTGTGTGCGGCTGCTCGGCCATGGAATCCCATCTCATGAAGCTCCCAACAAACAGTTATTGTGCTGACTTTGCTTCGTGTCAATTTGGAACTCGGAAGTGAGTGGTGCAACTGAGGGCAGACGATATTTATGCTCTACGAGCTTCAGCACTCGGAGGCCCGGTTCTGTGAGCCTGTGAGGCGTACCGCTTTGTGGCTGAGCCGTTGTTGCTCCTAGACGTTTCCACTTCACAATAACAGAGCTTACAGTTGACCGGGGCAGCTCTAGCAGGGCAGAAATTGGACGAACTGACTTGCTGGAAAGGTGGCATCCTATGACGGTGCCACGTTGAAAGTCACTGAGCTCTTCAGTAAGGCCATTCTACTGCCAATATTTATCTACGGAGATTGCATGGCTGTGTGCTCGATTTTATAAACCTGTCAGCAACATGTGTGGCTGAAATAGATGATTACACTAATTTGAAGAGGTGTCCACATACTTATGTATATATTGTGTATCCACTGAGAGCTCTCTGTCTGTCCATTCTGTGGAAGAAGAACTAAACTGTGCTTAGTCAGATGTCAGTCTAAAACACTAACAGTGGTTAAGAGGTTATTATGGCATCTTCCTGTGCAAACTGCTGACTCTGCAAGTTGTCCCATACTATAATATCTGTAGAGAGAAAGCAAGGAAAGGCAACACTGATACAGACATTAATCCACAGAGGGAGAAGCATGATAGACTCCATGAGACAGGAGCCAGGGTAATGAGATAGGAGCCAGGGTAATGAGACAGGAGCCAGGGTAATAAGATAGGAGCCAGGGTAATGAGACAGGAGCCAGGGTAATGAGACAGGAGCCAGGGTAATGAGACAGGAGCCAGGGTAATAAGATAGGAGCCAGGGTAATGAGACAGGAGCCAGGGTAATGAGACAGGAGCAAGGGTAATGAGACATGAGCCAGGGTAATGAGACAGGAGCCAGGGTAATGAGACAGGAGCCAGGGTAATAAGATAGGAGCCAGGGTAATAAGATAGGAGCCAGGGTAATAAGATAGGAGCCAGGGTAATGAGACAGGAGCCAGGGTAATAAGATAGGAGCCAGGGTAATGAGACAGGAGCCAGGGTAATAAGATAGGAGCCAGGGTAATGAGACAGGAGCCAGGGTAATGAGACAGGAGCCAGGGTAATGAGACAGGAGCCAGGGTAATGAGACAGGAGACAGGGTAATGAGACAGGAGCCAGGGTAATGAGACAGGAGACAGGGTAATGAGACAGGAGCCAGGGTAATAAGATAGGAGCCAGGGTAATGAGACAGGAGCCAGGGTAATAAGATAGGAGCCAGGGTAATGAGACAGGAGCCAGGGTAATGAGACAGGAGCCAGGGTAATGAGACAGGAGCCAGGGTAATGAGACAGGAGCCAGGGTAATACGATAGGAGCCAGGGTAATGAGACAGGAGCCAGTGTAATAATATAGGAGCCAGGGTAATGAGACAGGAGCCAGGGTAATAAGATAGGAGCCAGGGTAATGAGACAGGAGCCAGGGTAATAAGATAGGAGCCAGGGTAATGAGACAGAAGCCAGTGTAATAAGATAGGAGCCAGGGTAATGAGACAGGAGCCAGGGTAATGAGACAGGAGCCAGGGTAATGAGACAGGAGCCAGGGTAATGAGACAGGAGCCAGGGTAATAAGAGAGGAGCCAGGGTAATAAGATAGGAGCCAGGGTAATAAGATAGGAGCCAGGGTAATAAGATAGGAGCCAGGGTAATGAGACAGGAGCCAGGGTAATAAGATAGGAGCCAGGGTAATGAGACAGGAGCCAGGGTAATAAGATAGGAGCCAGGGTAATGAGACAGGAGCCAGTGTAATAAGATAGGAGCCAGGGTAATGAGACAGGAGCCAGGGTAATGAGACAGGAGCCAGGGTAATGAGACAGGAGCCAGGGTAATGAGACAGGAGCCAGGGTAATAAGATAGGAGCCAGGGTAATAAGATAGGAGCCAGGGTAATAAGATAGGAGCCAGGGTAATAAGATAGGAGCCAGGGTAATGAGACAGGAGCCAGGGTAATAAGATAGGAGCCAGGGTAATGAGACAGGAGCCAGGGTAATAAGATAGGAGCCAGGGTAATGAGACAGGAGCCAGGGTAATGAGACAGGAGCCAGGGTAATGAGACAGGAGCCAGGGTAATGAGACAGGAGACAGGGTAATGAGACAGGAGCCAGGGTAATGAGACAGGAGACAGTGTAATGAGACAGGAGCCAGGGTAATAAGATAGGAGCCAGGGTAATGAGACAGGAGCCAGGGTAATAAGATAGGAGCCAGGGTAATGAGACAGGAGCCAGGGTAATGAGACAGGAGCCAGGGTAATGAGACAGGAGCCAGGGTAATGAGACAGGAGCCAGGGTAATGAGACAGGAGCCAGGGTAATAAGATAGGAGCCAGGGTAATGAGACAGGAGCCAGGGTAATAAGATAGGAGCCAGGGTAATGAGACAGGAGCCAGTGTAATAATATAGGAGCCAGGGTAATGAGACAGGAGCCAGGGTAATAAGATAGGAGCCAGGGTAATGAGACAGGAGCCAGGGTAATAAGATAGGAGCCAGGGTAATGAGACAGGAGCCAGGGTAATGAGACAGGAGCCAGGGTAATGAGACAGGAGCCAGGGTAATGAGACAGGAGCCAGGGTAATGAGACAGGAGCCAGGGTAATAAGATAGGAGCCAGGGTAATGAGACAGGAGCCAGGATAATGAGACAGGAGCCAGGGTAATGAGATAGCAGACAGGGTAATGAGACAGGAGCCAGGGTAATGAGACAGGAGCCAGGGTAATGAGACAGGAGACAGGGTAATGAGACAGGAGCCAGGGTAATGAGACAGAAGCCAGGGTAATAAGATAGGAGCCAGGGTAATGAGACAGGAGCCAGGGTAATAAGATAGGAGCCAGGGTAATGAGACAGGAGCCAGGGTAATGAGACAGGAGACAGGGTAATGAGACAGGAGCCAGGGTAATAAGATAGGAGCCAGGGTAATGAGACAGGAGCCAGGGTAATAAGATAGGAGCCAGGGTAATGAGACAGGAGCCAGGGTAATGAGACAGGAGCCAGGGTAATGAGACAGGAGCCAGGGTAATGAGACAGGAGCCAGGGTAATGAGACAGGAGACAGGGTAATACGATAGGAGCCAGGGTAATGAGACAGGAGCCAGGGTAATAAGATAGGAGCCAGGGTAATGAGACAGGAGCCAGTGTAATAATATAGGAGCCAGGGTAATGAGACAGGAGCCAGGGTAATAAGATAGGAGCCAGGGTAATGAGACAGGAGCCAGGGTAATAAGATAGGAGCCAGGGTAATGAGACAGGAGCCAGTGTAATAAGATAGGAGCCAGGGTAATGAGACAGGAGCCAGGGTAATGAGACAGGAGCCAGGGTAATGAGACAGGAGCCAGGGTAATGAGACAGGAGCCAGGGTAATAAGATAGGAGCCAGGGTAATGAGACAGGAGCCAGGATAATGAGACAGGAGCCAGGGTAATGAGATAGCAGCCAGGGTAATGAGACAGGAGCCAGGGTAATGAGACAGGAGCCAGGGTAATAAGATAGGAGCCAGGGTAATGAGACAGGAGCCAGGGTAATGAGATAGGAGCCAGGGTAATGAGACAGGCGGCAGGGTAATGAGACAGGAGCCAGGGTAATAAGACAGGAGCCAGGGTAATGAGACAGGAGCCAGGGTAATGAGACAGGAGACAGGGTAATAAGACAGGAGCCAGGGTATTGAGACAGGAGCCAGGGTAATAAGATAGGAGCCAGGGTAATGAGACAGGAGCCAGGGTAATGAGACATGAGCCAGGGTAATGAGACAGGTGCCAGGGTAATGAGACAGGAGCCAGGGTAATAAGATAGGAGCCAGGGTAATGAGACAGGAGCTAGGGTAATGAGACAGGAGCCAGGGTAATGAGGCAGGAGCCAGGGTAATGAGACAGGTGCCAGGGTAATGAGACAGGAGCCAGGGTAATAAGACAGGAGCCAGGGTATTGAGACAGGAGCCAGGGTAATAAGACAGGTGCCAGGGTAATGAGACAGGAGCCAGGGTAATAAGACAGGAGCCAGGGTATTGAGACAGGAGCCAGGGTAATAAGATAGGAGCCAGGGTATTGAGACAGGAGCCAGGGTAATAAGATAGGAGCCAGGGTAATGAGACAGGAGCCAGGGTAATGAGACAGGAGCCAGGGTAATGAGACAGGAGCCAGGGTAATAAGATAGGAGCCAGGGTAATGAGACAGGAGCCAGGGTAATGAGATAGGAGCCAGGGTAATGAGACAGGCGCCAGGGTAATGAGACAGGAGCCAGGGTAATAAGACAGGAGCCAGGGTAATGAGACAGGAGCCAGGGTAATGAGACAGGGGCCATGGTAATAAGACAGGAGCCAGGGTATTGAGACAGGAGCCAGGGTAATAAGATAGGAGCCAGGGTAATGAGACAGGAGCCAGGGTAATGAGACATGAGCCAGGGTAATGAGACAGGTGCCAGGGTAATGAGACAGGAGCCAGGGTAATAAGATAGGGGCCAGGGTAATGAGACAGGAGCCAGGGTAATGAGACAGGAGCCAGGGTAATGAGACAGGAGCCAGGGTACTGAGACAGGTGCCAGGGTAATGAGACAGGAGCCAGGGTAATGAGACAGGAGCCAGGGTAATGAGACATGAGCCAGGGTAATAAGATAGGAGCCAGGGTAATGAGACAGGAGCCAGGGTAATGAGACATGAGCCAGGGTATTAAGATAGGAGCCAGGGTAATGAGACAGGAGCCAGGGTAATGAGACATGAGCCAGGGTAATGAGACAGGTGCCAGGGTAATGAGACAGGAGCCAGGGTAATAAGATAGGAGCCAGGGTAATGAGACAGGAGCCAGGGTAATGAGACAGGAGCCAGGGTAATGATACAGGAGCCAGGGTAATAAGATAGGAGCCAGGGTAATGAGACAGGAGCCAGGGTAATGAGACAGGAGCCAGGGTAATGAGACAGGAGCCAGGGTAATGAGACAGGAGACAGGGTAATAAGACAGGAGCCAGGGTATTGAGACAGGAGCCAGGGTAATAAGATAGGAGCCAGGGTAATGAGACAGGAGCCAGGGTAATGAGACATGAGCCAGGGTAATGAGACAGGTGCCAGGGTAATGAGACAGGAGCCAGGGTAATAAGATAGGAGCCAGGGTAATGAGACAGGAGCCAGGGTAATAAGATAGGAGCCAGGGTAATGAGACAGGAGCCAGGGTAATGAGACAGGAGCCAGGGTAATGAGACAGGAGCCAGGGTAATGAGATAGGAGCCAGGGTAATGAGACAGGAGCCAGGGTAATGAGACAGGAGCCAGGGTAATAAGACAGGAGCCAGGGTAATGAGACAGGAGCCAGGGTAATGAGACAGGAGCCAGGGTAATGAGACAGGAGCACCTCCACTGGTCTGCCTTTCTGTCGCCAGCCTCTCCCTTTTCCTCTTTCTCTCTCTTTATCTCGCTCTTCACACACACAAACACACACACCACGTACTGGTATTCAGTCAGGTCTTCGGTTCCACAGGAACCTGATCTGTCTTAAAACAGGACATGCTGAAATTGAATGGTGATTACTTGGAGCCTCCATGAGAGGGAGGGAGGGAGATAGCGAGTATACAGTATACAGAACATACACTGAGTGCACAAAACATTATGAACAACTGCTCTTTTCATGACATAGACTGACTAGGAGAATCCAGGTGAAAGCTATGATCCCTTATTGATGTTACTTGTTAAATCCTCTTCAATCAGTGTAGATGAAGTGGAGGTGACACGTTAAAGGATTTTTAAGCCTTGAGACAATTGAGACGTGGATTGTGTATGTGTGTCATTCAGAGGGTCAATGGGCAAGACAAAATATTTCAATGCCTTTGAACAGGGTGTGGTAGTAGGTGCCAGGCGCACTGGTTTGAGTGTGTCAAGAACTGCAACGCTGCTGGGATTTTCACGCTCAACAGTTTTCCGTGTGTATGAAGAATGGTCCACCACCCAAAAGACATCCAGCCAACTTCAAATCAAATTTTATTTGTAACATACACATGGTTAGAAAATGTTGATGAGAGTGTAGCGAAATGCTTGTGCTTCTAGGTCCGACCGTGCAGTAATATCTAACAAGTAATCTAACAATTTCACAAAAACTACCTTATACACACACAAGTGTAAAGGAATGAATAAGAATATGTACATAAAAATATATGAATGAGCGATGGCCGAACGGCATAGGCAAGATGCCGTAGATGGTATGGAGTACAGTATATACATATGAGATTAGTAATGTAATATTGAGTTGGAGGAGTGCATGGCCACGCAGTCATGGGTGAACAGGGAGTACAGGAGAGGGCTCAGAACGCACCATTGTGGAGCCCCACTGTTGAGGATCAGCGGGGTTGAGATGTTGTTACCTACCCTCACCATCTGAGGGCGGCCTGTCAGGAAGTCCAGGACCTGCACAGGGCGGGGTCGAAACCCAGGATCTCGAGCTTAATGACGATTTTGGAGGGTACAATGGTGTTAAATGCTGAGCTGTAGTCGATGAACAGCATTCTTACATAGGTATTCCTCTTGTCCAGATGTTTTAGGGCAGTGTGCAGTGTGATTGCGATTGCGTCATCTGTGGACCTATTGGGGCGGTAAGCAAATTGAAGTGAGTTTAGGGTGTCAGGTAGGGTGGAGGTGACATGGTCCTTGACTAGTCTGTCAAAGCACTTCATGATGACGGAAGTGAGTGCTACGGGGAGATAGCCATTTAGCTCAGTTACCTTAGCTTTCTTGGAAACAGGAACAATGGTGGCCTTCTTGAAGCATGTGGGAACAGCAGACTGGGATAAGGATTGATTGAATATGTCCCTAAATACACCAGCCAGTTGGTCTGCGCATGCTCTGAAGACGCGTCTCGGGATTCTGTCTGGGCCGGCAGCCTTGCGAGGGTTAACGCGTTTAAATGTTTTACTCAAGTCGGCTGCAGTGGAGAGCCCACAGGTTTTGGTAGCGGGCTGTGTCGGTGGCACTCAAAGCGAGGTAAAAAGTTGTTTAGTTTGTCTGGGAGGACTTTTGTAGTCCGTGATTGACTGTAGACCCTGCCACATACCTCTCATGTCTGAGCCGTTGAATTGCGACTCTACTTTGTCTCTATACTGACGCTTAGCTTGTTTGATTGCCTTGCGGAGGGAATAGCTACACTCTTTGTATTCGGTCATGTTTGATTAAAAGCAGTGGTTCACGCTTTCAGTTTTGTGCGAAAGCTGCCATCAATCCACGGTTTCTGGTTGGGGAAGGTTTTAATAATCGCTGTGGGTACAACATCACCGATCACCGATCAGCGTATTCATCAATGTTATTGTGCCACGCTATGCAGAACATATCCCAGTCCTCGTGATCGAAGCAATCTTGAAGCGTGGAATCTGATTGGTCAGACCAGCGTTGAACAGACCCGAGCACGGGCATTTCCTGTTTTAGTTTCTGTCTATAGGTTGGGAGCAACAAAATGGAGTCGTGGTCTTATTTTCCGAAAACAGGGCGGGAAAGGGCTTTGTATGCATTGCGGAAGTTAGAATAACAATGATCCAGGGTTTTGCCAGCCCGGGTCACGCATTTGATATGCTGATAGAATTTAGGGAGCCTTGTTTTCAGCTTAGCCTTGTTTAAATCCCCAGCTCCAATAAATGCAGCCTCAGGATATGTGGTTTCCAGTTTACATAGAGTCCAACAAAGTACTTTCAGGGCCATCGATGTGTCTGCTTGGGGGGATATACACGACTGTGATTATAATCGAAGATAATTCTCTTGGTAGATAATGCTGTCGGCATTTGATTGTAAGGAATTCTAGGTCAGGTGAACAAAAGGACTTGAGTTCCTGTATGTTGTTATGATCACACCACGTCTCGTTAATCATAAGTAATACACCCCCGCCCTTCTTCTTACCAGAGAGATGTTTGTTTCTGTTGGCGCAAAGCTTGAAGAAACCAGGTGGCTGTACCGACTCTGATGACGTATCCCGAGTGAGCCATGTTTCCGCGAAACAAAGAACGTTACAATCTCTGATGTCTCTCTGGAAGGCAACCCTTGCTCGGATTTCATCTACCTTGTTGTCAAGAGACTGGACATTGGCGAGTAGTATACTCGGGATCCGATCTATTGTCCTGGGTGGTGGACCAAACAGAGGATCCGCTTCGGGAAAGTCGTATTCCTGGTCGTAATGTTGGTAAGTTGAGGTTGCTCTTATATCCTCCCAGCTGTACGTAAAAAACTTCAGATTTCCTGGGGTAACAATGTAAAAAATAATACATAAAAAAACTAAATCCTGCAGTTTCCTACGAGCGCGAAGCGAGGCGGCCATCTCTGTCGGCGCCGGAAGTTACTCCTGACAGAACTGTGGGAAGCATTGGAGTCAACATGAACCAGCATCCCTGTGGAACGCTTTCAACACCTTATAGAGTCCATATCCCGACTAATTGAGGCTGTTCTGAGGGCAGTGGGGTTGTGCAACTCAATTATTAGGAAGGTGTTCTTAATGTTTTGTGCACTCAGTGTATATATAAAAATCTAATTCTATTGGTCGCATACACACATTAAGCAGATGTTATTGTGGGTGTAACAAAATGCTTGTATGCTGGCAGATGCACAGATCAAACACACTGCTGGAACTCCAATGAAGCTGTTGACATGTCCAATGTGAAAGAATGCTCAGATATTCAGGTGTTTTAATCGGCGTATGTTTACTTAAATTATGACCTTACGCCGATTAAGATAAGCAGAGTAAGGTGTTAACATGACTAGTGCCATACTCAGTTGAATATCTAATAACTAGTGTGCATGTAAACTGCAGTAATCAGTTGAAAATCTAATAACTAGTGTGCATGTAAACTGCATTAATCAGTTGAATATCTAATAACTAGTGTGCATGTAAACTGCATTAATCAGTTGAATATCTAATAACTAGTGTGCATGTAAACTGCATTAATCAGTTGAATATCTAATAACTAGTGTGCATGTAAACTGCATTAATCAGTTGAATATCTAATAACTAGTGTGCATGTAAACTGCATTAATCAGTTGAATATCTAATAACTAGTGTGCATGTAAACTGCAGTAATCAGTTGAATATCTAATAACTAGTGTGCATGTACACTTCCTCAGTGTGGAGCAGTGGGATTCCTCCTCTGCTCTGTTTGTAGTGTGTCTCTGGTCACCACTAGTTCTCTCCCTGTCTTTCCCCACACACTGACTGCCCCATCGCACACACACACACGCGTGCACACACACACGCACACACACACGCGCGCGCACACGCACACACACACACACGCACACACACGCACGCACACGCACTCACACACATACACACACACGCACGTACACGCACGTACACACACACACACACACACGGACCACACACACACGGACCACACACACACACACACACACACACACACACACACACACACACACACACACACACACACACACACACACACACACACACACACACACACACACACACACGCAATGACAAAACCTCTGTGTAAAACAAAATACTTTTCTCATCAGACACATGTAATGCCGGCTTTAGACAAGGCCAGGATAATGGAGTCCAGGGGTGGTATCCCTCTGATCCAGGACTGCTAATCGAGACACAGAGCCCCCTGCTCAGAGGATTAGCATGATAAAGGCCTTCTCTGTTTCTAGAGAGAAAGACAAGATGAAGCTCTGGAAGATAATAACACACAATCATGCTGCACCACGCACTAAGACACACTCACATGCACGTGCACACACAAACGCCTGAAGGGATGTTTGGGTGAAATCAGCTGTGAAATTGGCGAGCAAAACAGGCAGCATTATGGTGTCCCAGATCCCCCCACCCACCCTCTCTCTCTCTCTCTCTCTCTCGCTCTCGCTCTCTCACTCATTTTCAATTTAAGGGGCTTTATTGCTATGGGAAACATATTTTTATGTTGCTAAAAGCAAGTGAAATAGATGATAAACAAAAGTGAAATAAACAAAAGAAAATGTACAGTAAATATGACAAAATGTCATATTATGGATATCTACAGTGTTGTAACGATGTGCAATTAAAGTACAAAATGGAAGATAAATAAACATAAATCTGGGTTGTATTTACAATGGTGTTTGTTCTTTACTGGTTGCCCTTTTCTTGTGGCAACAGGTCACAAATACCCCATAATACATTATTGCAAATGTATTATTAAAAAACTGAGATGCCTTTATGTATTTATTTATATAAGTATTCAGACCCTTTGCTATGAGACTCTACATTGAGCTCATGTGCATCCAGTTTCCATTGATCATCCTTGAGATGTTTCTACAACTTTATTGGAGTTCACATGTGGTAAATTCAATTGATTGGATATGGTTTGGAAAAGCACACACCTGTCTATATAAGGTCCCATAGTTGACAGTACATGTCAGAGCAAAAACCAAGCCATGAGGTCGAAGGAATTGTCCGTAGAGCCCCAAATGTGTCGAGGCACAGATCTGGGGAAGGGTACCAAAACATTTCTGCAACATCGAAGGTCCCCAACAACACAGTGGCCTCCATCAAGAAGTTTGGAACCACCAAGACTCTTCCTAGAGCTGGATGTCCGGCCAAACTGAACAATCGGGGGAGAAGGGCCTTATTCAGGGAGGTAACCAAGAACCCGATGGTCACTCTGACAGAGCTCTAGAGTTCCTTTGTGGAGATTGGAGAACCTTCCAGAAGGACGACCATCTCTGCAGCACTCCACCAATCAAGGCCTTTATGGTAGAGTGGCCAGGCGGAAGCTACTCCTCGGTAAAAGGCACATGACGTCACGCCTGCAGTTTGCCAAAAGGCACCTAAAGGACTCTCAGACCATGAGAAACAAGATTGTCTGGTCTGATGAAACCAAGATTGAAATCTTTGGCCTGAATGACAAGCGTCACGTCTGGAGGAAACCTGGCACTATCCCTACGGTGAAGCATTTAGGTGGCAGCATCATGTTGTTGGGATGTTTTTCAATGGCAGGGACTGGGAGACTAGTCAGGATCGAGGCAAAGATGAACAGAGCAAAGTATAGAAATCCTTGATGAAAACCTGCTCCAGATTGCTCAGGACCTCAGACTGAGATGAAGGAAATCAAATCAAATGTATTTATATAGCCCTTCTTACATCAGCTGATATATCAAAGTGCTGTACAGAAACCCAGCCTAAAACCCCAAACAGCAAGCAATGCAGGTGTAGAAGCATGGTGGCTAGGAAAAACTCCCTAGAAAGGTGAGGGGTGGCCAGTCCTCTTCTGGCTGTGTCGGGTGGAGATTATAACAGAACATGGCCAAGATGTTGAAATGCTCATAAATGACCAGCATGGTCAAGTAATAATAATCACAGTGGTTGTCGAGGGTGCAGCAAGTCAGCACCTCAGGAATACATGTCAGTTGGCTTTTTCATTGAGAGTATCTCTACCACTCCTGCTGTCTCTAGAGAGTTGAAAACAGCAGGTCTGGGACACGTAGCACGTAGCCGCAGGCAGAACAGTTGAAACTGGAGCAGCAGCACGGCCAGGTGGACTGGGGACAGCAAGGAGTCATCATGCCAGGTAGTCCTGAGGCATAGTCCTAGGGCTCAGGTCCTCCAAGAGAGAGAAAGAAAGAAAGAGAGAGAGAATTAGAGAGCGCATACTTAAATTCACACAGGACACTGGATAAGACACCGGATAAGAAATCAGCTCTTGCCTTAACAGGATGCCAGTGTAGGGAGGCTAGCACTGGAGTAATATGATCACATTTTTTGGTTCTAGTCAGGATTCTAGCAGCCGTATTTAGCACTAACTGAAGTTTATTTAGTGCTTTATCCGGGTAGCCGGAAAGTAGAGCATGGCAGTAGTCTAACCTAGAAGTGACAAAAGCATGGATTCATTTTTCTGCATCATTTTTGGAGAGAAAGTTTTGGATATGTTCGTCAAAAGAGAGATCAGGGTCCAGAGTAACGCCGAGGTCCTTCATAGTTTTATTTGAGACGACTGTACAACCATCAAGATTAATTGTCAGATTCAACAGAAGATCTCTTTGTTTCTTGGGACCTAGAACAAGCATCTCTGTTTTGTCCGAGTATAAAAGTAGAAAGTTTGCAGCCATCCACTTCCTGTCTGAAACACAGGCTTCGAGCGAAGGCAATTTTGGGGCTTCACCATGTTTCATTGAAATGTACAACTGTGTGTCATCCGCGTAGCAGTGAAAGTTAACATTATGTTTTCGAATGACATCCCCAAGAGGTGAAATATATAGTGAAAACAATAGTGGTCCTAAAACGGAACATTGAGGAACACTGAAATGTACAGTTGATTTGTCAGAGGACAAACCATTCACAGAGACAAACTGACCTGAAGAGACCTGAAAATAGCTGTGCAGCGACGCTCCACATTCAACCTGACAGAGCTTGAGAGGATTTGCAGAGAATAATGGGAGAAACTCAAAGCTTGTAGCATCATACCCAAGAAGACTCGAGGCTGTAATCGCTGCCAAAGCTTCTTCAACAAAGTACGGAGTAAAGGGTCTGAATACTTATGTAAATGTGATATCTCAGTTGTTGTTTTTTATACATATGCAAAAATTTCTAAAAAACTGTTTTGGTTTGTCACTATGGGGTATTTTGTGTAGATTGATGAGAGAGAGAGAGAGAGAGAGAGAGAGAGAGAGAGAGAGAGAGAGAGAGAGAGAGAGAGAGAGAGAGAGAGAGAGAGAGAGAGAGAGAGAGAGAGAGAGAGAGAGAGAGAGAGAGAGAGAGAGAGAGAGAGAGAGAGAGAGAGAGAGAGAGAGAGAGAGAGAGAGAGAGAGAGAGAGAGAGAGAGAGAGAGATGACAAGCAGGCTGGTTTTATAGAAGTGCTTCTGGAAGCAACACATGTTCCCTGGGCTGTAAAGAGGAAAATCATCCTACAAAGACCTTTACACACTGCTAAAGACCAGGGTGGAGAGGAGACTGGCTCGTACTCCCCTAGCACAGGCGCAAGCTCACACACACACACAATGTTTCAGATCAAATATCATTTCTCTCCATCCCTCTGTCACCAGCTGTCCTAACCCTCTCTCCTCTATCTCTCTCTCCATCCCTCTATCACCAGCTGTCCTAACCCTCTCTCCTCTATCTCTCTCTCATCCCTCTATCACCAGCTGTCCTAACCCTCTCTCCTCTATCTCTCTCTCTCATCCCTCTATCACCAGCTGTCCTAACCCTCTCTCCTCTATCTCTCTCTCCATCCCTCTATCACCAGCTGTCCTAACACTCTCCTCTATCTCTCTCTCATCCCTCTATCACCAGCTGTCCTAACCCTCTCTCCTCTATCTCTCTCTCCATCCCTCTATCACCAGCTGTCCTAACCCTCTCTCCTCTATCTCTCTATCCACCCCTCTATCACCAGCTGTCCTAACCCTCTCTCCTCTATCTCTCTCTCCATCCCTCTATCACCAGCTGTCCTAACCCTCTCTCCTCTATCTCTCTCTCCATCCCTCTATCACCAGCTGTCCTAACACTCTCCTCTATCTCTCTCTCATCCCTCTATCACCAGCTGTCCTAACCCTCTCTCCTCTATCTCTCTCTCCATCCCTCTATCACCAGCTGTCCTAACCCTCTCTCCTCTATCTCTCTCTCCATCCCTCTATCACCAGCTGTCCTAACCCTCTCTCCTCTATCTCTCTCTCCATCCCTCTATCACCAGCTGTCCTAACCCTCTCTCCTCTATCTCTCTCTCCATCCCTCTATCACCAGCTGTCCTAACCCTCTCTCCTCTATCTCTCTCTCCATCCCTCTATCACCAGCTGTCCTAACACTCTCCTCTATCTCTCTCTCATCCCTCTATCACCAGCTGTCCTAACCCTCTCACCTCTATCTCTCTTTCATCCCTCTATCACCAGCTGTTCTAACCCTCTCACCTCTATCTCTCTCTCCATCCGTCTATATCACCAGCTGTCCTAACCCTCTCTCCTCTATCTCTCTCTCCATCCCTCTATTACCAGCTGTCCTAACCCTCTCTCCCCCTCTCTCTCTCTCCATCCCTCTATCACCAGCTGTCCTAACCCTCTCTCCCCCTCTCTCTCTCTCTCTCTCCCTCCCTCCATCCCTGTCTCCCTCTATTAGCCCGGGGGACAGGTGTGTCATTCTCTCTCTCCCCTGGCTTCCTCTATCCCCCCCCCCCCCCCCCGGGGACAGGTGTATCACTTTGTCCCTTCCCCTCTCTCCCCTGGGGACAGGTGTGCTGTGTGTTGGCCTCACAGCAACTTCCTATCCTCCTTCAGGTAACCATAACCTCCCTCCTACCCTTCTCAGCCCTCCTGTCTCTGCCACACCTGGCTCTCAGGTAGCTCCCGAGGGATGAAGAAAGGAGGACAGGAAGTTCAGGGACAGAGGAGGGAGAGAGAAGGGGGAGGGACGGGGTGGGTATAGAGGACGGGAGAGAGGGGGAGGGAGAGGGTGGGTACAGGGGGGGGCAGAAAGAGTGGGTGGGGACAGAAAGTTGAGGGGTTCTAGGGACATGTGATATGGCACAGCTCGCCGCTGGCTTTGTTCTCCTTGTCTACAGACTGACAGGCAGGACAATACCACTGGACATGGCCCCTTCTCTCTACCTCTCATTCTTTACAAATGGGGGAATCACAAAGACACAGATAGAGAGAGATTTCAAGAATAAAACCATGCAGAAAGAGGATTGTGTGTCTCAGTGCCAAAACCAGAAGACATTACGTCAGTCAGTCCTACCTGTCTGTGTCTGAATGTCCCTGTGTCTGTGCATGTCCCTAGCTGTCCCTGTGTCTGTCCCCAGTGGTCCCTGTGTCTGTCCCTGTCCCCAGATGTCTCTGTGTCTGTGTTTGTCCCCAGCTGTCCATGTGTCTGTCCCTTTGCATGTCCCCAGCTGTCCCTGTGTCTGTCCCTGTGTCTGTCGCTGTGTCTATCCCCAGCTGTCCCTGTGTCTGTGTATGTGTCTGTGCATGTCGCCAGCTGTCCCTGTGTCTGTCGCTGTGTCTATCCCCAGCTGTCCCTGTGTCTGTCCCTTTGCATGTCCCCAGCTGTCCCTGTGTCTGTCGCTGTGTCTACCCCCAGCTGTCCCTGTGTCTGTCCCTTTGCATGTCCCCAGCTGTCCCTGTGTCTGTCGCTGTGTCTACCCCCAGCTGTCCCTGTGTCTGTCCCTTTGCATGTCCCCAGCCGTCTCTGTGTCTGTCGCTGTGTCTACCCCCAGCTGTCCCTGTGTCTGTGTATGTGTCTGTGCATGTCGCCAGCTGTCCCTGTGTCTGTCGCTGTGTCTACCTCCAGCTGTCCCTGTGTCTGTCGCTGTGTCTACCCCCAGCTGTCCCTGTGTCTGTGCATGTCGCCAGCTGTCCCTGTGTCTGTCGCTGTGTCTACCCCCAGCTGTGTCTGTGTATGTGTCTGTGCATGTCGCCAGCTGTCCCTGTGTCTGTCGCTGTGTCTACCCCCAGCTGTCCCTGTGTCTGTCGCTGTGTCTACCCCCAGCTGTCCCTGTGTCTGTCGCTGTGTCTACCCCCAGCTGTCCCTGTGTCTGTCGCTGTGTCTACCCCCAGCTGTCCCTGTGTCTGTCGCTGTGTCTACCCCCAGCTGTCCCTGTGTCTGTCGCTGTGTCTACCCCCAGCTGTCCCTGTGTCTGTGTATGTGTCTGTGCATGTCGCCAGCTGTCCCTGTGTCTGTCGCTGTGTCTACCCCCAGCTGTCCCTGTGTCTGTCCCTGTGTCTGTCGCTGTGTCTACCCCCAGCTGTCCCTGTGTCTGTCCCTGTGTCTGTCGCTGTGTCTACCCCCAGCTGTCCCTGTGTCTGTCCCTGTGTCTGTCGCTGTGTCTACCCCCAGCTGTCCCTGTGTCTGTCTGAAATCTTAAGGTTAGGCATTAACTCCAAAGCATCTGCCTCTGATTCTAAATGTTGCAAGTTCAAATTCAGTGATTCAATGTCTAATCTTAACCCTTACCTGAACCATTCAGTGTGAATGTCTAATCTTAACCCTTACCTGAACCATTCAGTGTGAATGTCTAATCTTAACCCTTACCTGAACCATTCAGTGTGAATGCCTAAACTTAACCCTAACCTGAACCATTCAGTGTGAATGTCTAATCTTAACCCTTACCTGAACCATTCAGTGTGAATGTCTAATCTTAACCCTTACCTGAACCATTCAGTGTGAATGTCTAATCTTAACCCTAACCTGAACCATTCAGTGTGAATGTCTAATCTTAACCCTTACCTGAACCATTCAGTGTGAATGTCTAATCTTAACCCTTACCTGAACCATTCAGTGTGAATGTCTAATCTTAACCCTTACCTGAACCATTCAGTGTGAATGTCTAATCTTAACCCTTACCTGAACCATTCAGTGTGAATGTCTAATCTTAACCCTTACCTGAACCATTCAGTGTGAATGCCTAATCGTAACCCTTACCTGAACCATTCAGTGTGAATACCTCATCTTAACCCTTACCTGAACCATTCAGTGTGAATGTCTAATCTTAACTCTTACCTGAACCATTCAGTGTGAATGTCTAATCTTAACCCTTACCTGAACCATTCAGTGTGAATTTCTAATCTTAACCCTTACCTGAACCATTCAGTGTGAATGTCTAATCTTAACCCTTACCTGAACCATTCAGTGTGAATGTCTAATCTTAACCCTTACCTGAACCATTCAGTGTGAATGTCTAATCTTAACCCTTACCTGAACCATTCAGTGTGAATGTCTAATCTTAACCCTTACCTGAACCATTCAGTGTGAATGTCTAATCTTAACCCTTACCTGAACCATTCAGTGTGAATGTCTAATCTTAACCCTTACCTGAACCATTCAGTGTGAATACCTCATCTTAACCCTTACCTGAACCATTCAGTGTGAATGTCTAATCTTAACCCTTACCTGAACCATTCAGTGTGAATACCTCATCTTAACCCTTACCTGAACCATTCAGTGTGAATGTCTAATCTTAACCCTTACCTGAACCATTCAGTGTGAATGTCTAATCTTAACCCTTACCTGAACCATTCAGTGTGAATGTCTAATCTTAACCCTTACCTGAACCATTCAGTGTGAATACCTCATCTTAACCCTTACCTGAACCATTCAGTGTGAATGTCTAATCTTAACCCTTACCTGAACCATTCAGTGTGAATACCTCATCTTAACCCTTACCTGAACCATTCAGTGTGAATGTCTAATCTTAACCCTTACCTGAACCATTCAGTGTGAATGTCTAATCTTAACCCTTACCTGAACCATTCAGTGTGAATGTCTAATCTTAACCCTTACCTGAACCATTCAGTGTGAATGTCTAATCTTAACCCTTACCTGAACCATTCAGTGTGAATGTCTAATCTTAACCCTTACCTGAACCATTCAGTGTGAATGTCTAATCTGAACCCTTACCTGAACCATTCAGTGTGAATACCTCATCTTAACCCTTACCTGAACCATTCAGTGTGAATGTCTAATCTTAACCCTTACCTGAACCATTCAGTGTGAATGTCTAATCTTAACCCTTACCTGAACCATTCAGTGTGAATGTCTAATCTTAACCCTTACCTGAACCATTCAGTGTGAATGTCTAATCTTAACCCTTACCTGAACCATTCAGTGTGAATGTCTAATCTTAACCCTTACCTGAACCATTCAGTGTGAATGCCTAAACTTAACCCTAACCTGAACCATTCAGTGTGAATGTCTAATCTTAACCCTTACCTGAACCATTCAGTGTGAATACCTCAATCTTAACCCTTACCTGAACCATTCAGTGTGAATGTCTAATCTTAACCCTTACCTGAACCATTCAGTGTGAATGTCTAATCTTAACTCTTACCTGAACCATTCAGTGTGAATGTCTAATCTTAACCCTTACCTGAACCATTCAGTGTGAATTTCTAATCTTAACCCTTACCTGAACCATTCAGTGTGAATGTCTAATCTTAACCCTTACCTGAACCATTCAGTGTGAATGTCTAATCTTAACCCTTACCTGAACCATTCAGTGTGAATGTCTAATCTTAACCCTTACCTGAACCATTCAGTGTGAATGTCTAATCTTAACCCTTACCTGAACCATTCAGTGTGAATGTCTAATCTTAACCCTTACCTGAACCATTCAGTGTGAATGTCTAATCTTAACTCTTACCTGAACCATTCAGTGTGAATGTCTAATCTTAACCCTTACCTGAACCATTCAGTGTGAATTTCTAATCTTAACCCTTACCTGAACCATTCAGTGTGAATGTCTAATCTTAACCCTTACCTGAACCATTCAGTGTGAATGTCTAATCTTAACCCTTACCTGAACCATTCAGTGTGAATGTCTAATCTTAACCCTTACCTGAACCATTCAGTGTGAATGTCTAATCTTAACCCTTACCTGAACCATTCAGTGTGAATACCTCAATCTTAACCCTTACCTGAACCATTCAGTGTGAATGTCTAATCTTAACCCTTACCTGAACCATTCAGTGTGAATGTCTAATCTTAACTCTTACCTGAACCATTCAGTGTGAATGTCTAATCTTAACCCTTACCTGAACCATTCAGTGTGAATGTCTAATCTTAACCCTTACCTGAACCATTCAGTGTGAATGTCTAATCTTAACCCTTACCTGAACCATTCAGTGTGAATGTCTAATCTTAACCCTTACCTGAACCATTCAGTGTGAATACCTCATCTTAACCCTTACCTGAACCATTCAGTGTGAATGTCTAATCTTAACCCTAACCTGAACCATTCAGTGTGAATGTCTAATCTTAACCCTTACCTGAACCATTCAGTGTGAATGTCTAATCTCAACCCTTACCTGAACCATTCAGTGTGAATACCTCATCTTAACCCTTACCTGAACCATTCAGCGTGAATACCTCATCTTAACCCTTACCTGAACCATTCAGTGTGAATGTCTAATCTTAACCCTTACCTGAACCATTCAGTGTGAATACCTCATCTTAACCCTTACCTGAACCATTCAGTGTGAATGTCTAATCTTAACTCTAACCTGAACCATTCAGTGTGAATGTCTAATCTTAACCCTAACCTGAACCATTCAGTGTGAATGTCTAATCTTAACCCTTACCTGAACCATTCAGTGTGAATACCTCATCTTAACCCTTACCTGAACCATTCAGTGTGAATACCTCATCTTAACCCTTACCTGAACCATTCAGTGTGAATACCTCATCTTAACCCTTACCTGAACCATTCAGTGTGAATGTCTAATCTTAACCCTTACCTGAACCATTCAGTGTGAATACCTCATCTTAACCCTTACCTGAACCATTCAGTGTGAATGTCTAATCTTAACCCTTACCTGAACCATTCAGTGTGAATGTCTAATCTTAACCCTTACCTGAACCATTCAGTGTGAATACCTCATCTTAACCCTAACCTGAACCATTCAGTGTGAATGTCTAATCTTAACCCTTACCTGAACCATTCAGTGTGAATACCTCATCTTAACCCTTACCTGAACCATTCAGTGTGAATGTCTAATCTTAACCCTTACCTGAACCATTCAGTGTGAATACCTCATCTTAACCCTTACCTGAACCATTCAGTGTGAATGTCTAATCTTAACCCTTACCTGAACCATTCAGTGTGAATGTCTAATCTTAACCCTTACCTGAACCATTCAGTGTGAATGTCTAATCTTAACCCTTACCTGAACCATTCAGTGTGAATACCTCATCTTAACCCTTACCTGAACCATTCAGTGTGAATGTCTAATCTTAACCCTTACCTGAACCATTCAGTGTGAATACCTCATCTTAACCCTTAGCTGAACCATTCAGTGTGAATGTCTAATCTTAACCCTTACCTGAACCATTCAGTGTGAATGTCTAATCTTAACCCTTACCTGAACCATTCAGTGTGAATGTCTAATCTTAACCCTTACCTGAACCATTCAGTGTGAATGTCTAATCTGAACCCTTACCTGAACCATTCAGTGTGAATGTCTAATCTTAACCCTTACCTGAACCATTCAGTGTGAATACCTCATCTTAACCCTTACCTGAACCATTCAGTGTGAATGTCTAATCTTAACCCTTACCTGAACCATTCAGTGTGAATGTCTAATCTTAACCCTTACCTGAACCATTCAGTGTGAATGTCTAATCTTAACCCTTACCTGAACCATTCAGTGTGAATGTCTAATCTTAACCCTTACCTGAACCATTCAGTGTGAATGTCTAATCTTAACCCTTACCTGAACCATTCAGTGTGAATGCCTAAACTTAACCCTAACCTGAACCATTCAGTGTGAATGTCTAATCTTAACCCTTACCTGAACCACTCAGTGTGAATACCTCAATCTTAACCCTTACCTGAACCATTCAGTGTGAATGTCTAATCTTAACCCTTACCTGAACCATTCAGTGTGAATGTCTAATTTTAACCCTTACCTGAACCATTCAGTGTGAATGTCTAATCTTAACCCTAACCTGAACCATTCAGTGTGAATGCCTAATCTTAACCCTTACCTGAACCATTCAGTGTGAATGCATAAACTTAACCCTTACCTGAACCATTCAGTGTGAATATCTAAACTTAACCCTAACCTGAACCATTCAGTGTGAATACCTCATCTTAACCCTTACCTGAACTATTCAGTGTGAATGCCTAATCTTAACCCTTACCTGAACCATTCAGTGTGAATGTCTTATCTTAACCCTTACCTGAACCATTCAGTGTGAATGCCTAAACTTAACCCATGGATGAACGTCTAATTCTGACGTGAGACTGTGAGAGTTAGTTGAGATAAAGATTGGGCTGGGTCAGCTCAGTAAACAGCACTCGCTTGTTCTGAAAGTGGGTCCTCCAGCTCACTCCGTCCTCCTGCTGCCCCCACCTCACCCTCACCCAGCCCTGTTCACCCCTCCTCACCTCTCCTCACTCCTCCTCCCCCTCCCCCTTCTCCCCTCCTCACCTCTCCTCACTCCTCCTCCCCCTTCTCCCCTCCTCACCTCTCCTCACTCCTCCTCCCCCTCCCCCTTCTCCCCTCCTCACCTATCCTCACTCCCCCTCCCCCCTTCGTCACTCCTCACCCCTCCTCACCTATCCTCACTCCCCCTCCCCCCTTCGTCCCTCCTCAACTCTCCTCACTCCTCCTCCCCTCCCCCCTTCGTCCCTCCTCACCTCTCCTTACCCCCCTCCTCCTCCCTCCTCCTCCCCCCTTCTTCCCTCCTCACCCCTCCTCACCTATCCTCACTCCCCCTCCCCCTTTGTCCCTCCTCACCTCTCCTCACCCCCCCCCTCCTCCTCATTCCTCCCTCCTCACCCCTCCTCCCTCCTCACCCCTCCTCCCTCCTCACCCCTCCTCCCTCCTCACTCCTCCTCGCCCCTCCCTCCTCCTCACTCCTCAGCCCTCCTCACCCATCCAGCTCTCCTCAACACACCTTACCCCTCCTACAGTGAGGGATGAAGACACCTCTATGGTCTTCCTGTAAGAAGGTACAGAGCACAGCACTCTGGAGACCTCAGCATTGTCCTGCCAACATCCTCCTCTTTATGTGCGTGTGTCTAGTTTGGTTTTACTTTCCTTGTGGGGATCAGAAGTCCTAAAAGGACAGTAAAACAAAGAGAATTCAGACAAGTGGGGACATTCCATATGTACACACATAGAAAAATACTATTTAGGGGTTAGGGGTTAGGGGTTAGGGTTAGTTTAAGGGTTAGGGTTTAGGGGTTAGGGTTAGTTTAGGGGTTAGGGGTTAGGGTTAGTTTAAGGGTTAGTGGTTAGGGGTTACGGTTAGTTTAAGGGTTAATGGTAAAGGTTAGGGTTAGGGTTAGGGGTTAAGGTTAGGGATAGTTTAAGGTTTAGAGGTTAAGGTAAGTGTTAGGATTAGTTAAGGGTTAGGGGTTAGGTCAATTAGGATTTTGAATGGGAATAAATGTTTTGGTCCCCACAAGGATACTAAAACAAACATGTGTGTGTACCTCCATGTGGCAGGATGTCAATTTGAGAAGAGGAGCCTTACCTTCTACAAGCCTGTTCCTGTTCCTGTTCCTCTGCATTGTGTTAAAAAGAGCAGGAGAGAGAGAGATAAAAAAGAGACCGAAGGAAAAGGAGATAACCAGGGAGAGAGAGAGAGAGAGAGAGAGAGAGAGAGAGCAGGAGAGGGAGAGAGAGAGGATGTGCCGAGTGAGAAAGGAGGAGAGAGAGAGAGAGAGCAGGAGAGGGAGAGGAGGAGAGAGAGGGAGAGCGAGAGGAGGAGAGAGAGAGGGAGGATGTGCAGAGTGAGAGAGAGAGGACAAAGAGCCAGGCAGACAGGGAGGAGATGAGAGATGGAGGGATAATGAAAAGAA